>NW_024429204.1:24058409-24130909 GCF_017639785.1 Mesocricetus auratus | reverse complement strand
GTCTGTCCATCTCCTCTACTAATGGGGCATCTGCTTACCCATAGATGTGCCGCCTGCAGTTTAACGAGTACATCTAACCCATCTCATCCTCCTTCGAGGTCAGTGTCTGAAACCTGCAGCTATCTTGGATCCCAAGAACATAATGATAATAATAATAATAATGATAATAATAATAATGATAATAATGATAATAATAATAATAAACAGACTAGTGCCGTTATCCATGATGCCAAGGCTACTCACAGAAACAGAAGTGAGCATCTTTCCTGGGAAACAGATGGATCCCCTCCAGCACTGGAGGCAGTGAGGTCTTCCTGTGGACCACCTTGCAGAACTGGAGCAAGGAAATGATCAAACTCACCACCTTGGACCAGGATTGCTTAACACTATGTCCCTCTTACCCCTTGCTCCAATATTTCCTCTATTCAAACCTGAAGCATGTGTCAGTGTCCCGGAAGACTGTCTCAGGGGGGGTCACTGCAACCATATATTTGTTCCTCTTTCCAACGTGACCACGCTAACAAATGTTCTCTCTCGACTTTTGCACCATGGCTTGTCTCTTTAAACAGTGGATTGGGGGCCAATGGCCAAACATAGTCTACTGGGGCTGCCTCCGAATGTAAGTATATGCAAAGGTCCATGGCTTCTGCCCTGAAAACTCCAGTTCCTACCCCTGGTGTGAAGTGGAAGAGACAGAGGACACTCATCTCCAGTCTTCCCCTGTCCAACAAGGAAAGGACCCCATTCATAGCTGTTTTGTGTCTTCTAAGGACACAGTGGTGACATCAGGGCATTGATTGGTCAATCTGAAATAGTTTTCAACGTGAGTAAATCTACCTACCCCAAAGTAGAGGAAGCTGTCCATCTCATTAAAGGGGAGGGCTTGGTGGGTAAAGGTGCTTTCTGCTGTGAGAAATGTTTCTTCTACGAACAGAGGTCCACATTCCCCGAACCTCCTCCTGCCCCCTTCACACTAATTAGCCAATCACATCAGACTGTGAAGTTATTTCCTCCAATAGGATTAGAAATAATTACCATCTTCATTATCGATAAAAGACAGAGGCCATTTTGGCCATGCATGTTCACTGGCCCGGTTCAGGTTCTGGTGCCTCCTTTTTTCAAAAAGAAATTGCCTCGCAGCGTTACTTTCTCTTTGTTAATATATCCCTTTGGGCAACACCGAGAATTATTCTCTACCTGCCAACCCTGACCAGCAACCTGAGTTCAGTCCCTGGAATCCACATGGTAGAAGGAGAACCAATTCCTGAAAGTTATCCTCTGATCTGCACATGGTATAAACACACACACACACACACACACACACACACACACACACACACACACACACACAAATAAAAGAGATAATAGAAAATATTTTTTAAAGTGTCACCACAAATGAATCTCCTGGTAGGGAAAACAGAATCAAAGGGGTAGATCCAATTAACTCTTGGACATTACATTTCATGCAGAATTTCTCACGTGGCCCACTCTCCTTGGACAGTCACAATGCTAGATGTCCTTAGAAAACTAATCATTCCTTGACACAAGACAGTTTTTGAAAGCTTCTGTGAAAAGCAGAAATCTGGGCAGCCATGGTGATTCAGCACGAGGGAGGCAGGGGTGGGAGGGTCAGAAATTTGGGAGTCTAGTTCTCCGGCAACACCCTATCAGAGACTCCCCATCGACATCTGCCTTTGTGCTAATATTCAAAACGCTTCAAAGAGTGTCCATACCCAGAGTCTTTCCAGCTCCATTCATCACCTTCTATAGAGGTAACAATGGCCTCTTAATCACCTCGATAGCGATGAATTTGAATCCAAAGTGGTGACTGTTTTCAAACATGCTCCTACAGATCTTTGTGGTCTAACCTATCTGGCACCATTGGCAGAGGGTGAGAGGTTGTTTCCTGGTTGAGACTCTGGCCCAGTCCACCGTAAGACTAAGGACTGGAATTCTTCCACACACGGGGTAGCATCAGCACCAGCACAAGGGTTCATCAGCCTCACCTAGGATAGCCATAACAGAGTCCTTCCCAAAGGACTTTCGAAGCAGCACTAGCCAGCAGAGGTGACTCCACCAAAACCACATAAGCAGAGTCCAAGCCCCGGAAGCGTCTCCTAAGCTAGCACAACCATGCAACCAAACACCTTGCCACTCAGGGTCAGCAAGAAGCCCTATCTCCAATGCTAACCAGACAGACACAGTAACCCTAAAGGGTCCTCACTGCCAACCCCTGGCTGTTTCCAGCTAGCTGGATGCTCTCCTCTACCAGTGACAAGCTTGGGGCTCCGCACACAGGTTCAGCCCACGGAGAGTCCAGGACTCCTAATGACGTTTTACCCCACCTTAATAATTGGCTCCCTGCCCTACAAGGCAGCTAGCTGCCTTAGGAAGAAGACTCCGGCAACCAGCCAAAGAAAGAAAGTGCTACACTGAGTCAGGCAAGCCTGAGCGTCCGATGGGAGACTTTCTGATGTCTGCTGCTCTTGGTTCTGACTCTGAACCGCTGACATCTGGGGCTCCACCCTATGCGTATAAGGACAGTGGGATTAAACAGGCTATATGACACCAGTACTCAAGAATTCTCGCACCTGTTCCCCCACATAACAGGACTGAGTTCTCGAGGTAGGTTCTGGATGCTCCCAAAATACGCAATATACGGGAAAGTTAGCTTATCATCCTGGGACCCGCCCAGGACCCAGGAATCTGCCCCTCTTCGCTCCTGCCCCAACTTGCTCAATCACCGCTCTGGCTCTATGCCTGTCAGTCAGCTGCTGGTTTGACTTGAACTTTGGGATTCTGAATCCTAGCTGGCAGCCCCAGGAAGAGGTGTGAATCACTCCCTAGCCCACGGGCATAGGCCTGGATAGGGATGAGGGCAGAAGAGTCCTTGAAGGTGGCAGGGAGGGTCAAATGCCAATCTAGACTCCCTTTAAATGTCCCGAGAATCAGGAAAGCCCATCTGGGTTCCACAAAGGGTTCTCTGTTGAGTATCCAGGCTTGCTGTGTGTGACTCAGGCGATGACTCAGCAGCCCACTGGAAGGGCATGTAGGCGGGCTCTTCAGTTACTTCTAGAAGCAGGGGGGTCCTCCTGTGCCAAGCTACCGGCACAACTCAGTCCCGAGGAATGTCCTCCGTTGCCTGACTTGCCCACTGCCTGCGATTCATTCACCTGGCATCCCAGCGCTGCCACGTGATGGGCCTGTCGCTGGGCCAGGGCAAATAGGCAGGGGCGACAAGAGCCCCACTTCCCGGCTGAGATCATTGCGGAGGGAGAAGGAGGAAGCAGGATCCAGGGGAAGGGGTGGGGATGGCCAGGAAGTCAGAAGCCCGCCTGCCAGGCTACTACAAGCTGGCTTCTGGAGCTAGGCACAGAAGAGCCAGTAATAGAACAGGAAACAGGGGGAAAATAGAGGGTACAATGGAAGCCCCAGTGTAAATTATTCTGAATGATGTGCAAGATTCAGAGCATTCTGCCTCTCCCCTCGCCTCCCACTTTCCCTCCTCTGGTCACTTTCCCCAGCAAACACACCCTAGCAGGAAGCTTCTGCCACAACCAATCTGAGCCAGGACAACCCCTAGAAACACCGCAGAGCCCTCCGCGGCAAGCCCGCCAGTCAACCTGGCCCTCCCTTCTCTAGGGAAGCTTCTCTCGTTGCATCTCTTCCCTACAGGCTACCAGGAGGAGCCTGAGAAACTTGCTTTCTTTCCCAGCATCCTCTAGGGCAGTAAAGTCAAGGGGGCTTGGCTGTGCAGACTGGACGCTGTGCTCTATGTCAGAGAAGGGAGGGCCAAGCCCCTCATGGGATCGCCATCCAAGAGCATCCGAGTCATTCATTTAAGGGTGGGCATGATGGCACCTTTGATCCCAGCACTCAGGAGGCAGAGGCAGGAGGATCCTTGAGTTGGAGGCTAGCCTGGTCTGCATAGCAAGTTCTAGGACAGCCGGGACTATATAGAGAGGTCCTATCTTGAAAGTAAAAAATAATGGAAAAAAAAACTCTTGTACACATGGCCGGAACTTGAGAAACGGTGGGTGTCAACCTATGCTATGGCATCTGGGAGTGCCTTCTTGACAGTAAGGAATGGCTAGCCACCCCAGCTCACTTGCTCAGCCTTCTTTTGGCGCTCAGGGCTTTACCTCCCCTAATCCTGGTGACAGTCTTGCTGAGAGGCTACCAAGGGTACCATTTGATTCTTGCATATCAACTCATATAAAACCTCAACACTGCAAAACGGACACTGCCGTGACTCCTTATTTTATACAGGAGGAAAGTGAGCAGAGCACCAGAGAGATTAAATCACATTCGTGACAAGATTCAAACCGAGCTAGGCCCCTCAGTAGTTACATCCAGGTACGAACCTCTACACCTCACTTCCTATTTGCTCCAGGCCTTCCAAACCGGGGAGACGAAACTCTGCCCGGCCTTGAGACTCCGGCTTTTCTCAAGTCGTGATAGGCTGTAGAAGTAAATGGCTGTCAAAAGGCAAAGGATTTGAATACACGGCGGCCATCGCTTGCTTCAAAACTAAAGCAGGAAGAATCCGAGGTGTTTCTAGCAGGGCTCGCCATGGTGTGTCACATGATTTCCCTGCAGCCCAAACACACATGCACTTTGGCCTATGCGTTCTGCCACTCCATTCAGCATCAATGAGCAGGCCTGAAGCACCCGACCTTAGACTCGGGGACTACTGTAGGATACAAAGTACAGGGTTTTACTGACCACACAAAGTTTTCCATTCGTTAGAAACACAATAGATAAATTCTGGGAAAACGGGAACAAATTTTCCATGTCTTGGATTAAAACGTATAGTTTTGAAAACTGCTGTTTGAAGTGCAATCTTAGTGTTTTTTTTTAACAATATATTTTGATCACATTTATCCCCCCCCCCCCCAAGTCCTCCTGGATCATACCCCTGTCCTCTCAGAAACACACACTCACATACACTTTAGGGGAATTACAAGTTTAGGCTGAGTATAAAATGGGATTTCCAGCAACTTCTACAATGACTCTACCAGCTAGGAGCCGGTGGCGCTCACATTTAATCCTAGCACAGTTGTAATCCCTGACAGGTGAATCTCTGAGTTCCAGGCCAGGACAGCATGGTCTACAGAATGAGCTTCAGGACAGCCTGGGCTATACACAGAGAAACCCTGTCTTGAAAAAAAAAAAAAACAAGTAAATAAATACATAAATACTTTTATCATTTTCTGCTGTATATTTATGAATAGCAGCATTAATGATTAAGAACTCAAAATATTAACCACATCTACAAAACTAATTGTTACTATCTGCAAAGATGAATCCAGGCACAGACATACCTGTGCTCCTGCTGCTGAAGAGGCTGAGGCAAGAGACCTCTTAAGACCATGAATTCTAAGCATAGGCATCTTAGAGAGATGCTCAACACGTGAAAATCTCTGCACAGCTGATTCTCAGGTCTGTGCAATTGCTATGTACTCACGTCAAACCACAGAGCTCTGAAACACATAAATATCAGCTGTTTCATTATTTATTTATTGGTTGATTGGCTGGTTGGTGTTTTCGGACAGGGTTTCTCTGATAACCTTGGCTATCCTGGAACTCTCTGTAGACCAGACTAGCCTGAAACCCAGGGACCGGCCTGCTTCTGCCTCACAGGCCTAGGATTAAAAGCAGGTGCTGCCATGTCCAGCTTAAATATTTACTTGTTTGTTTGATTGATGACTGATTCATTTATGTGGGTGTTTTGCACCGTGCCTGCGAAGGCCAGGAGTCAGATTCCCCATGAGTTACAGACAATTGTTTTCATCATTAACCATCTTTACCAGGGCCCCTGGACCAATGACAGCGAAGTGACATCATAACCAAAAGCCCCAAAACAGACAAGCCAAGAGCAAAGGTTTCTGACGTTGTATTAGGAAAGCCACAGAGACGGCAAGGGCTTCTGTTCCGTGACAAAAACATTACCTGTTTTGGTAAGCCTGACCTTTGCTTGGGTAGCGGCAAAGTCACCCAGCCGGATTCTAGCTCTGACCCTGTCTCCAAGCGATCCCTCACAGCCCCTGCTCACGGAGCCACACAGGGCGACTGTGTCCCCCTACACATGCACGCTCTGCCTTCCTTCTGCCTACGTTCCTGTTTCTTCTCCCAGCCCCTTTCGCCTCAATGGTAGAGCCAGTATAGTGGCAGCTGACAGGGACCTGGAAGTTTCTGAGGGATCCAGCCTTTATCTGATTACAAACCAGTCCTTCCACCTTCTGGGAACAGCTTGTTCTGAGGGCAGCTGGCCGACAGCAAGCTCGGGGGACTGTGGGAAAGGGGGCCGATTTTCCTATACTCTTCACAAATGCCCTAGCCCGCTGGGGATCCCAATAGAAAAAGATCATCAGAGGTTTGAAGGGGAAAAAAAAAAACCTATGGATGAACGCTTTGCATGTGCTTCCAAAGATCAGTAGAGTCAATAGCCACTAACACCTTAAATAGCCACCAACAAGGAATGAGACTCTCTGTCATCTTTCCAGTCGCTTCTCATCACACACCAGGACCCCCTGGGACTTGTCCTATAGCCCACACCTGCAGCTACACCCTGGGTAACAGCTTTACTTGTCCCCAGGCCTGACCTTCTGTCCCTGTCTGCATCCGAAGACCCTTTCCAAAGTTCTGTCCGCATTCCTTTTACTACAGTCCTAGGTGTGGCCTTCATCGGGCCGGTTGTGCGGAGAGCTGGCCCGGCATTTTCATTTATTTTATTATCGGTGACTTGTGTGTCTGTATTTGCGTGTGGGGGCGGGTACACAAGTGCCATAAAATGTGAGTACAGGTTAGAGGGCAGCTCTGTGGAGTTCATTCTTTCCTTCTGTCTTTATATAGACTCTGAGGTGGAACTCAGATCACCACCTGTGTGTGACAGCCACCTTGCTGGCCTAGGCCAATCTGTAGGTGTGCTCCTTGTGGAATTGGTTTAAGTTGTCCCAATAATTCAGCTTTTTGGCATGCTGTGACAAGCCAGGGCTGCACATGTCCTGTGATGGGCCGTTCCACAAACCCTATCCTGCCTTGAAGCATCTGACATTCCCATAACCGTCGCTTGCATGGACTTCTTCGTGGCTGGCGTCAAAAATGTGTTTGCCCACTCCCCTCTCCACTCAGGCAAATCATGGTGCGCCTCTGTGTTTTGCTTTGATTTCAACAGTCTATCCCAGGATCGGCCTGCGGATGCACACAGTGGTCCCTCTTTCCTTCTCACATCCAGGCAGCTGGGCCATGTGTCATCATTTACCACATCGATCTTCCATTCACAAAATTGTTCCCAATCTCTCGCTGCTATAAAACTGTAACTGTGAATCACCTTGGGCACAGTTCATTTTCTACAGCTATCTACAGGTACGTCTGCTGGGGAAATAGCTCAGTGTTCTGGTGGGAAATTAGAAAGCCAAAAGGTTCGTGCTTTTGTAACATGGACAGAAAAAAAAAAAAACCACAAAAAAGCAAAGCACTGTGTCTTAGGAGCCAACTCTGTATCTCCTCAGCCAGGTGGCTTGCGAAAGAGTGCATTATTGACTTGTGCAGAGTGTAGTCTCAATGGAAAAACAAAACAACAAAACAGACAAACAAAAAACCAGTCATTTCAATCTGTGTTACTCTAGGCAAAAGCATCTTAGGGTTTAAGGACCACTTGGAACGCCCCCCACCTTTTTTTTTAGACAGTTTCTCTATTTTTTTAGCCCAGGAACTTGCTTTGAAGACTACCAAGTGGGCCTCCAGCTCACAGAGTACGGCCTGCCTCTGTCTCCCAAGTACTAGTATTAAAGATGTGCACCACCACACCCTTCGGGATCCTGTTCTCTCTTTTATTTTCTTTATTTAAATTAGAAACAATCCTATTTTACATATCAATCCCAGTTCTCTCTCCCTCCCATCCTCCCTTGCCCCCACCGACAACTCCATCCCATCCCCTTTCTGCTCCTCAGGGAGGGTGAGGCCTTTCATGGGGGGGGGGGATCATCAAAGCCTGTCACATCATTTGGGGCAGGGCCTAGCCCTACCCTCCATCCCCCTCACCCCCACTAGGCTGAGAGAGTATCCCTCTATAGGGAATGGGGACCCTTTTCTTAAACTGTCTTAAAACTCCAATAACCTCTTGAGAGCCGCTGGGTCCATGGCTTGGGCTGGTCCCGCCTACCTACAGCCAGTGTGGCTGGCGACATCCCTGCCTCATCTCCCAGCATTCCACACTATTTTAAGTCTCTTACGTAGGATTCGATACTCACAGGGGACAGCCTGCAAATGTTTTCCACTTGAACAAAGGTTTAAATGGTAAAACTCAAAACACGGCATTACAATGGGGTCTGATTATCAAGCCTCCCAGAATATCCTCTCTGGAGACAGACAGCTCCTTTCTCTTTCCTGCCAGTTACAGGCTGGCAGGCACAAATATGGAGGCCCGGCAGAGGCTCGCCTGAAGTAGCCCTTTTCTCCAAAGTGGGATCTCTGGGACGGGTCGCAGTTATATCGTATCCTACAGGGGATGGAAGGGTGGGGGGAGTTTAACCAAGTCTCAGCAGACACCCAGGGTCATCCATTCCCCTGAGGGTGATCCGTGACTTTAAACAGGTTCCTCTCCATATTCAGTCCAAGGTCATAGGTAGCAGAATGAGCCTCTTCTTTCTCTAGCTCACCCGGGCCCCTCCCACCACCCTATTTATTACTCTGTAGCCCAGAAACCCTCCTCATAGTGGTTCTAAGACCCTTTCACAGGGGTGGCATATCAGACAGCCTGCATATCAGATATTTACATTACGATTCATAACAGTAGCAAAATCACAGTTATGAGGTAGCAACGAAAATGATTTTATGGTTGAGGGGGTCACCACAACATGAGGAACTATGTAGAAAGGTTGAGAACCACTTCATCTAGGCTGTCCTCTTTAAATGCCATTCACTGTCCCTGAGACCAGGAGGAACGCAGGCTAGGCCAACATCTGGGCTCTGGTGTACTGGGAAGCACCAGCAGGAGGCCAGAGGACAGAGAGGGACTTAGGGGGCTCCATCCATGTGACGGTCCTTCGCTCCAGTTCTGGCTACACCGTCCCCTGTCCTGCTCTACTATTAATCCTTCGTCTGTCCCTAAACCCTCCTTAGTGGATTCCTGAACACCATGACTAACCCACAGCCTCCTCAGGCTCTCTGTCTGTCTGTCTGTCTGTCTGGGTTTGAATCCCAGTTCTGTCTTTTATTAACTGGGCCACCTCAGGCCAAGTTACTCAGCCTCTCTGGGCTGTCTTGTTTTTTTTTTCATGCGTAGAATGGAATGATAATATTTAGAATAGAACATGGCAAGACAGATAAAATGACTTCACTGACAGAAAGCGGAACCTAGCGTGTGATAGAAGGAAAGCAGAAAGTAGAAGCTACCTTTGTGACTGTCACTGGGGTAGCAATATGGCTCTGCTCCATGTGACATCAGCAGTCCCCGTGACGCCTTCAAAGGGCACGGAGTCACAGTGCTTCCAGCCCTCTCAGCCTCCCCAGACAAGTGCTCTGGAAGCAGCAGCCATAGTTGGCACAAAATTTGTGAGGTGCGCATGTGTTATGTCTCCGACATCATAGCCCTTTGGAGTCACATCTCAGACTCCCAGGCCTACACAAAACAAAGCCAACAGGGCTCCTCGTGGCAGGTCAGGAATGAAGGCTAGGACGCAAAGGGAGTCCCAGCCATGACCTTCGACAAGATCTTCCTTCCTCCGGCCAGATGCAGCCTCCCACCGCAGGGTGAGTGCGGAAGAGACTAGCAAACAAAACAAAACAAAAAAACAAACAAAAAAACGAAAGGAAGCCAGGAGAAGATTCATAATTCTAGCACTTGGCAGGATGCAAGAGGGTCAGAAATTCCAAGCCATTCTTGGCTATGTGAGATTAAGCTGAGCTACATGAGACCTTGTCTGGAAGGGAGGGAGGGAGGAAGGGAGGGAGGGGGGAGGGAGGGAGGGAGGGAGGGAGGGAGGGAGGGAGGAAGGAAAATCCTTCCACCTGACACTCAAGTCCCCAGTGAAAGCTCATGTTTATAATCATATTCTCTCTCTCTCTCTCTCTCTCTCTCTCTCTCTCTCTCTCTCTCTCTCTCTCTCTCTCTCTCTCTCTCTCTCCCCTCTCCTCTCCTCTCCTTATCTTTCTTTTCTTTTTGTTTTTTTTAGACAGGGTCTTCACTCTGTAGTCCAGGATAGCCTCAAACTCGTGACAGTCCTACTGAGATTCCAGGTCTGTCCCACCAGTCCTGGATTTACCTTTATCTCTTTATAAAGAAAACAGTTGTTTGATAATATAATATGTAATAATATAATTGGTGCAGGGAATCTCAGGAAATTATAGGGAACAATATATACAGTACAGTTAGCCACAACCTCCCCAAAGTATCAAAAAAATCAACAGAAAATTTCAAAACAGCATTTTCTAGAACTCGGCAGAACTCACGATTAGCATGTGTGAAGATGTAGTTTCGGTTCCCAACAAGAGAGAAAAATAAGTCCATTTCCAAGAATAAATGCTTAAGTGACAGTGTCAGCTGCGAGATTTACTGTGACTACTTCTTCCCTTTAAAGATTAAAACCCATTTTAGTCGAGGATTATAGCCCGCACTTGAAATGCCACCACTTCCGAAGCTGAGGCAGGAGGATCGCCATGCCTTTGAGGCCAGCCTGGACTCTGGCTCCTAAAGAAAAAAAAAAACACAAACCCAAAGAAAGGAGGGCAGGGGGTGGGAGCAGGCAGATGGGGCAGCAAGCTGAGGTTGTGGAATACAAGGTTGAATTGGATGACATCCCTAGGTTGCTTTTTACTCACCTGCTGACCCCACCCAGAACCCCAGGCATCCCCTGTGCAGGAGGCATCAGGTGATCTTGGCAGCTGCAGGGGAGCAGAGTTGCCTGCCGGTTGTGAAATGGAACAGGATTCCAAAGAGCCCTGGCACTGGCTGCGTGCAAGCCAGCTGCCCTCCGCGGGCCTCACTTGGGGGCAGAGAGAAGCTATCTGTGCTCACTGCTGGGGCATCCTCTCCCACCTCTCGCCTCCAACCGTTTGCACAGAGCCAGCACCTTCGAGAATGAGAGAGACCGCAGCCTCCAGCCTTGAGGGCAAGAGCACTCTGAGCACCCAAGAGACAAGAGCACCCTGAGCTGGCTGTGCTCGGTGTCTTCACTGGTAGGAGCCACAAACCGTATCGCCAGTGATAGGCGTGTGAAATCAAAAGCATCAGGGGACAGAAAAATGATGGCGCTTGGTGAATGGGCCTATGAGGTGGGGGCGATGAGGAGGTAGTAACTCCCCTAGGAATAATAAAAAAAAAAAGAAAATGGGGCTAGCCTTGGGTTCAACCCCAAGCACCAGAAAAGGGGGGGAAAAGGGGGAAAAGGGAAAGAGGGGAGAAGAAGGGGGGGGGAAGAGGAAGAAGACAAGGAAGAGCAGGAGGAAAACTTAGCCCTCTACATAGCTGGGGAAGAGTGTCCTTGGAAGAGGGACGGTAAGTGCAAAGGTACTGGGGTACATAGGAGAGGGCGGGTGAGCTATCCTGGGGTACATAGGAAAGGGCGGGTGAGCTATCCTAGAATACATAGAAAAGAGGAGGTGAGCTATCCTGGAATACAAGGAAAAGGGGAGGTGGGCTATCCTAGAATGCATAGAAAAGGAGGGTGAGCTATCCTGGAATACAAGGAAAGGGGGAGGTGGGCTATCCTAGAATACATAGAAAAGGGGGGTGAGCTATCCTAGAATACATGGAAAGGGCAGGTGAGCTATCCTAGAATACATGGAAAGGGCAGGTGGGTTATCCTTGAATACATGGGAAGGGCAGGTGGGCTATCCTAGAATACATAGAAAAGGCCAGGTGAGCTATCCTGGAATACAAGGAAGCGAGTAGGTGAACTAACCAAGTCTAAAGTGCAGAGTGAAAAAAAAAAGGGACAGGGAGATGACAGTGGAGACTCGCAGGGCCAGGCAGCTGAGGGTTTCAAGAGTGGAGAGCTGCGATACGGCTTCTAGAGAGGATTTAGGTTCTACAGTTTCAGGTTTTCTTTGGAATAAACTCATGTCCTGAGACTAGGCAAGGGCCTGTCACTGGACTTACTCCTAGGAAAGGGAGAGTTTGAAGAGACTGGAAGGGGGTTCTTAGCAGTTTTGAGGGGCAGGTCATGAGGGGGCCATATAGGAAGTAATCCATGTAGGCAGGTAGGTGTACCTGGGGAGTGAGATTCTAGCAGGGTAGGAGTGGGGGGGGGTGTTTATTCTAGAGACACCCAAATTGAAGTAAGAGATTCTCAGTTCCATGGCCACCGGTAAACACGTTGGAGAACAACCCTTGCACCCCAAGGATGGGCCCTCCAGGTCACATCGATGCCTACTTCATTTGAGAATCACTGGACTGGATGACTAATACCCACAAATGTCCCCAGAGACCGGCTTCACATCCACCCAGGGCCGCCAAGCCCAGCCAAAATGGAGAGAGCTGCAAGATAGCTTCTAGGAAAGCGTATGGTCTGTAGGATCAGCTCCACTCCACTTCCGGCACTGGGGCCTGACCCCTCCAGGGCAGCGATGAGAAGGGCTGTGCTGAGCTTGCACGATCTAAGCCTGGGGCCCAAGCCCAGCAGGCAGCAGAGCGCTTACTTGTCTAGCGTGTACAAGGCTTCGGATTTGAGCTCTGGCAAGAAGGACCCAGAAGAGGGAGGAAGAGGGGAACCGACATATTCCTTCATCACTGGGCTGGAGCGGACAGTAGAGGTTCCAGCCAGCCAGCCTCTGGCTTGTCCCTGTAGCCTGTCACATTCCACAAGAGAGAGGCAGGCTCGGCTCCTGAAAGTCCCCTGGGCAGCGCTGAGGGAGGTAGAAACGAGGGCGGGGGGGGGGTCAATCAGCCCTCACCGGTGCTGTCTCATCCATGCCCTCGGGCCAGCCGCGGCAGAGCCGGGGGACAATTGAGTGACAGCAGGATTTCACGTGCAAAGGCCGCTTAGCACCCTGCTGGTCAGGCCTGTGCCTACAGACCCTAGAAGATTCCACCACGCCCTGTCACTCCCTGCGTAAGGAAAATTGCAGGAGCTGGGCCCACAAGAATGAAGGTGACACCGTGGTCTCTCTGCAACCCCCCTACGAGTTCTGCTCAGCATTGCTGTTTGCTGCCGCTGTTAGGGTCCCCCACCCCAAGACAGGGTTTCTCTGTGTAGCCCTGGCTGTCCTGGACCTCTGCTCTGTAGACCGGGCTGGCCTTGAACTCCAAGAGATCCACCCTCCTCTTCCTCCTGAGTGCTGAGATTAAAGGCATGCACTATCCACACCTGGCCCGGTGCTCTGTTTTTGTCCCCCAAATGCTCTCCACAAACGCCGTGAATATCAAACCACTTTAGACTTAGTCTAGCTAGTGTATGAGCTGTGCTCGACTCATTCGAGTGTAAGTCAAATCAAGGTTGACTGCAGTGACGGGGGGGGCGCTCACTTAGTGTTTTCAGAGACTGTCCATTGACTTGGTCATTCCAGACATCCCCTGCTGAGTCCAGCTCAGGTGCCAGGAGCCCACCAGGCACTACAGCTAGAATGTCAGTTGGTGATATCATTTATGTCAACTGGCTTGTGGGCTACCTAAAATGTAATCCTGGGGTTGGCTCCAGAGTTGAAGCAAAGGGCACAGATGTCACCCAGCACCTCTCCTTACTAGTCTCACAATCAAGTAGGCAAATAAAACAAAAAGAAAACAGACCAGGTTTAGAAATAACTCTGTAATCTCAGAACTCAGGAGGCTAAGGTAGGAAGTTTAAGAGTTGTAGGCCAAACAGGGGTATTGGTGGCGCACGCCTTTAATCCCAGTACTAGAGAGGCAGAGGCAGGAGGATCTCTGTGCGTTCAAGACTAGCCTGGTCTATAGAGCGCGTTCCAGGACAGGCTGCAAAGCTACACAGAGAAACTCTGTCTTAAAAAACCAAAAAAATAAATGAAATAAAATATTTTAAAAATGTGGCCCTTGTGCAATTAGAGCGTGGTCTACTACCATGGAAAAGTAAAATGTCTGCCACTGAGTATCACTGACCAGTTTGCAGGCACGGTCCCTCTCAGGGGCTGGGTCCAGTCAGTCAAGGAAGCATCCTCGGCTCTCAGATTACAGCTGGGGGCAGGAGAGGAGCTAGCCCTTCCTCACATTCTCAAAGCTGGTAGTGGACACAACCCCCACTCAGCTCCAGGTCTCTGCCTCATGAGAAGCCACTCTCTTAGCGGACCAGATGCACAGTGAGGAGTCCTGAGAGGAGAGGCCTGGAAGCCTGTGAGATGGAAGGGCCTCTGGCAGCTCGTGTTGCAGAAGAAGGCTGTGTGGGAAGCACCGTTTCACCAGGGAGTTCCTCCAGCGGGCCGCCGGCCCTTCCAGAACCACCTGCAGGCAATAGAGGCTGGATTCTGCGAGGCTAACGTGTATTTTTTCGTTGTTGAGACCACCCATTAAAATACACGCATGTATATATTTCTGAGTATCTATTAAAGGTTTTACTATCTGCAATGCGCAATAATTACTTTGTACTCATCACAGAGCCCTTTGTAGTCCGGACCTGACTCATTCTTATGCTTGGCTCCGACGCTAACAAGTTCCACTTGCGAAGCGGCGTTCTGGGCAGAAGATCCAAAAGCCTTTAGCTGATTGAGGTGCAGACCCTGGAACGGTTTCTGGTAGGCCATTATTTTTAACAGGAATAAGCAGCCCATCTTCTCAGTTTTTTTTTTTTTTTCATTTCAAAGGATAACAAACTTGCCACGAGAACACAGGTGAAACATAGGGTGCAGGCTACCTCACCGTATCGTTGGCTTGTCATCTTTATCCAGATGAATGTAGGTAGCCATTCTCCCTCTGAGCTTGCACAAATGTCCATCCCCATCTCCCCATGTCTAAAAGGGAGCCTTGGCCTGCCCCGGCTCCCCAACCACCATGTAGAGGATAAACAGAAGTTTTCTGATGCGTGTATAAAAGCAAGGCTTGTGTGCCTTCCTGTTTAAATTTCAAAATGTGCCTCTGGCCAAGCAGAAACAGAAAGAGAAGCCTCTGGGCTCCCAGGTGGCAGAGGACCCTACTTTACAGCTGCAGTTCTTGTCTGTGACTGCTGCCATAATTCTTACTCATGCTTGCTCTCGTTGCTATTGTCGTTTTTCAGACAAGAATGCCTTGAACTTTGCGGAGTCTCTCCCCAGAAATGTCGCATGCACCCTGTCCTGTGCCTCAGTCTTTCTTTGAGCGTGGAAAGAAAGAGCAGGCTTCAAAACGGCTTTCCGTGCAACAGGGAGGGTCTCGGTAGACAGAGGTAGAACCTGCCACCACACCCCATCCCCCACTGCAGATCAATATGGTCTTTCTGCGTTAAATGGAGAGATGGAAAGGGGGGCCCATAAACCCATTTGTGCTTCCTGAATTGTCTATTGGGCAGTGAAATATTGCACACTATTCAACTAGATGGCTTCCACGGTGCAGTAACTGGTCCCTAACAGCCTGGCCTACCAGAAGCAACAATGGGACTGGGGGTGTGGGAGAGGGACAGAGCTTTGCACCAAGATGAGGATCAAAGGTCTCCAGGAGGAAGGAAGGGGGTAGGGGGCTGAGGTTTTCTGTTCCTGTCTCTGCAGGGGCCACCAAGGATTGAACTCAAATGAACCATGAGACTCAGTGTCAGAGGTAAAGGAGGGGGTTCATGCTATGCACCAGAAAGAAACTGGGAAATGTTTCCAAGGAGTTTCCAACACAACGTGGGGCCTCTGGAAGCAGCTGAACCCTGGTACGCTGGCAGAGGAGCCCTGAAATTTTTGGAACAGGCTGGGGTTCCACAGAGGAGAGGGGGCACACTGGGCAGCTTTCTTCTGCACTAGCGTCACGCAAGGCAACAGGCTAGGAAGGGGGTAGATGCTCAGGCTACCCTGCACTCCCAAAGGACCACAGGTTAGGCTGGCAGCTTTGGGGAAAAGATGAGCAGGCAGCAAAGGGTCAAAGGTTGTGCAAGTGAGTGTCACCAAACTCTCAGGCCAAGAGGCCAGGTGACCCGGGTTCAGAGTGACGGTTGTAGAATAGATCTGTTTTTAAATTCTCTTTGGACTTCCATGAAAGCCTGAGTTCATAAGTAAGATGTTATCTTACGGTCTTTATTTACCTGGTAGACTTTCAAAAACGTGTGTCTGAGGAAAGGAGCTCAGTACCATGTTTGCCTGGCATGCACTAGTCCCTGGAAATGCCTAAACCCAGGGATGTTGGTACACAGCTTTTATTCCAGCACGAAGGAAGTAGAAGCAGAAGGATCCTTGACTACATAGACCAGCATGAGCTATGTGAGACCCGTATCCCCAGACCCCTAAAAAAAAACTTGTTTCCTCACATTGAAAACTAGAAACGTACAAAAGGTAGTATTTTCCAACAGCTGAAGTATCCTTGCTGTCCCCAAAGTCTCCTACTACAAGCAGCCGTGATCACTATCACCTCTATACACTCTTCCAGATTACTGTGTACATACATGCGTGCATGTTTGGGTATAGTGTGTGTGTGTGTGTGTGTGTGTGTGTGTGTGTGTGTGTGTGTGTGTTCCTCCTCCACATATATAAGTGGGAACAGCTAAGAGCTCCCAAAATAGTCCCTCACCATCTGGTTCCTTGCTTTGTCATCTGTCTAATGACAAGCGTGGATGGGTCCCTTCTGACTTCGGAAGATTCCTAACCATGAACAAATCCAGCCAAACGCCAGGCACAAGGTGGCCTGAGAAGCTAAAAATGCAGGCTGGGTGGATTCAGCAAGGGAAAATTGAGGCTTCTGGGCCTGTGGGAGGTGACTGACCTCAACAAAGAGTCTGCAGGCTGGGCGCTGGGCCACGCAAGCTGCAGGCACTACCTTGATCAACACACACACACACACACACACCCCAGGAGTCAGGAACTGCAGTAATATGTATTTCACAGAAAACAAAAACTAAAGTCTCAGTGAAGCAATTAGCCCAAGGTCGCTTAACTGGAAGGAGAGGCCCAAGGTAGCCAGGGAGCAGTCATTTTTGGTAGCAGACACACAGCAAGGGAAGGGCAGCAAACCATTTGGCATAAGCCTTCATCCCAGCAAGGCTGAGAAGCTGTAGGAAATACTAGTGGCTTTGGACCTGGACAGCACTCCAAGGGGCCATGTATTAAGGACTGGGCCCTAGGCTTGATGCAAACCAGGAAGGCACTGCTGGGAAGCAGCTTAACCTTCAGAGAGTGGGCGGGGCCTAGTCAGGGGTTTTAAGTCCTATGGAGCATACCCTTGATGCTTTCCATGTTTCTACCAAAAACAAGATAAAAGGCTATCGTAAATATAAGCATAATCTGGAAGAGCAAAATAAACAACGACGACAACAAAAACCAAAGACTCAACCTTGGTAAAACCAGCAACATAAAGCCTCCAAAGCCACAGAGAAACCCTGTCCGGAAACCGCCCCCCCCCACAAAAAAAAAAAAGCAGCATGTAAAATGTGACATCGACTGAAGAATGTACTCGCTTTGTCTTACGTTTTCAGATTATGATGCTACAAAACAAAAATTAGAATGACACAGAGGGACAGAGGAGCCATCAAGAAGGCATTTCAGCAGGAATGATGACGCACGCCTTTAATCCCAGCACTCGGGAGGCAGAGGCAGGCGGATCTCTGTGAGTTCGAGGCCAGCCTGGTCTACAGTAGAGTGAGCTCCAGGACAGCCAGGACTGTTACACAGAGAAACCCTGTCTCAATGGGGGGTAGGGGGTGGGGTGTGGGGAAAGGCAAGAATGGAGGAAACAGGGACACCATCACTAGAATCTGTCTAGTATCTGTCTAGTGCGGGGCTGGTCTGCAGAGTGCAGGCAGGCAAGGGGGTGTGGTAAAGGCCTTCGTAAGAGAACCTTAATGAAATGAGCGAGCAAGAAAGGGCCCCAGGGATCCATCCCACACCCCAGTGCACACATGACAACTCAGACAGTGCAGAACAACGTGCGTGCTGTGTTTACACTTGTACCCCATAAGGGCCAACGTACGTATCCCGTGTGATCGGGGGAGATTGAGAACAGCCGCACCGGAGCTCAGCAACCTGGGCGTGCAATTTTCTTTTCACCTCTGCACTAAAAATAAGCACTTCGTGGCTATCCGTAGCGCATCCAAATTGCAACATCGTGGTTCCACTTCAGGGCCATGATTAAGTAAATCAAAGGTTCCTGGCACACAAGCATTGGGATAGCAGAGTGAGCCTGGCACCACCCTACCAAACCCTGAGTACACTGTCCAAACTCCCTACTTGGCCCAACAGGCTCAGCATCCCTACTTCTTACAACCACGACACGATGCTCTGGATGGAGTAAATGCTGCACTGCCCTGTTGTTTGGGTTTGGTTTGGTTGTGACAGTGTTTCTTGTTGACCCACAGAGCTTTGAACTTACTGCGTCCCTGAAGCTGGCTTTGAACACCTAATCCCTCCAGCCTCTCCCTCCCCAAGAGCTAGCAGTATTAGTGAGAGCTGGCTTGCCCACTACTGCATTGGTTTCCTGCTTCTTTCCTTGGCTGGCTCCCATATACTACATCTTCCCACCCATGCGTCTACAGGTTCTAAGTCAACAGCCACCAGAAACACAATTAAGACTCACCGAGCACACAGGGTGGCCTGACTCTTAAGTGCTTTACACGAGTTATGCCACTTAACCTTTCTAAGTCTATGCAGCAGGTACTACTGCAGTACTAACTCAGCAGATGGACAAATGAAATGTAAACATCCGAACCAATACCACACCTGAATACTGTCAGAGCATGACTCAAACCCAGGCAATCTGATGTGGACCGGGAGGTCTGCTACATAGGATTGTGCAGGGCGTGTACTCCAAAACCCATATTTACACAGGTATTAGACTTCCTTGCCAGTATCCGACGGAAATACAATGCATGCCACACATGTAATTTGAATTTTTCTAAGAGCCACATTAAAAAATATGCATGTGAAATTCATATTATCAATATATTTCACCTTTGCCAGAACACACCTAAATCTCATTTCAGCATGTCATCGATATGAAAAAGAACATCAAGGTAGATGTATCTTTTCTAAGTCTACAAAATATAGTTGTAATTTATATACATAGCGTTGTCCAACCCAGACCTCACATGGAAAACATCTTAGATCGTCTCCAGCCACAGGAAAACATCTTAGGTCGTCTACAGCCACATGACCCTATGCTTACCTTACTAGGCAGCACAATTTTAGCTACGGTTAAACTAACTCAACTTCCCTGGTCCTTGTGTCTTTGGACTGACATGCTAGTGACCTTGAACTGTCCACCGTCCAGTTCAAGTCAACCTGCATCGATGGCTGAAATGAACAAACCTAACGTTTGCACAGCCCCTTCCGAATCCCCAAGGCTATGCTGCTTCTAGTTCTCCAAGAAGCCTCTATTGAAACACTGCCGCCTTGTCTGCACGGAGATTCAAGAACTAGCTCCCCTGGGAAAGATTGGCAAGCCACTGAAACTTAATGGCCCATCTTGTAGACCAGCTTTGAAGGACATCCCACCATGTGCCCTTGTCTACCGCCCAGAAGTGGAGCATCTGGAAGCTTCTACTCCTCACAGCTGGACAGTCTGCTTATCCGTAAAACGCATGATTCGCCATCTCGACAGTGGGGATTGCAGGGGAGCAGTCATGTCCACTAGGGTGGAAAGGAAGGGCGGCACACGGGGAATTAATTCATCCTTCAAACCAGAGGAGAAAGAATACTTTGTTTATGGAGTGCTGCAGCAGGGCAGGGCGCTGGACAGTGACTGGGCTACTGAAAATTCACCAGTGTGCAGTTCTACAAGGTTAGTGTCAATCTCTGCCAGGTAAATGAGGTCCATGCAAAGCTTTGTAGATCAGGCTGGCCTCGAACTCATGGAGATCCATGCTCTACCACCTCTCTATGTGGTGTAGTCTCTATGGAAAGCTGTTTATAAGAACAAAACCTGGGACAAGGTGCCCTTATGGAATGTTTTACGATCTTGGTCTAGAAATCCCAGACTGTACTTAGACACCACAGCTGTAGCTCAGAGTGACCTGAGCCTTCCACTAAGAGTCCATTTTGACCAACCATGACTGTACCGATTTGTATGGATAGCCACGGTGGTTACACAGAGAGACCCTATGTTGAGAAAGGAGAGAGGGGGTGGGGAGAGAGAGAAACTGTACCACACATGTGAAGACAAAAGGATGTAAATTTGCTATCAGAAGTGCGCCATACAGGGTATGCTCAATTTCCCTTTGTCCGTGACCTGCATGAGTTACCGGAATGAGCCTCCTGTCCGTCCACTCCCTTTGCCTAAGGTCCCAGATAGCACGCAGGCAACCCTTTGTCATCAAGGATCAGGACAGAGTTGGGGATGAATGGTTAACCTGCGCTCCCCTTCTACATTCAGACCCCTGCCCCGGAATCGGAACTGAAGGAGAGCAGAACCCACAGGAGCCACCAAAACGGGGCCATCGCTATAAGAGGTAAACAGTCCCAAATCTCAGATCTTTGCACTATCATCCAGTGTCTTTCCAGGAGAATAAAGAATGCGCGCTGGGATCTGCCAGGGGATGCCTGATAGGATCTGCAACCCTCCAAGCCAGTCTGCGTGCTCCAGCTCACTCCAAAGAGTGCACAGCACACCCGCCGTAGGCGCCACGATAAAGACTGTGGAGCCCAGAGCGCTTCTGCCCTGGCGACTTCGGTCTGAGTATTTAGAGCCCCAGAGATAGAGATGGCCTCCAGGCAGGAGAGTAGACCAGTGAAGACACACAAGAGGCACCTGGCTGCAAATGCTGGCGGCTCTGGCGCCACTGGTGGTTTGCTTTTCATGTGCTAGGAAGTTATCTAGCTCCCTGCCTCCATTTCCCTGCCTGTCGAATGGGGGAATCCACAACGACCCACCTAACTGCCGTAAGGATGAATCCTCAGATGCAAATAGGTATGACACGCTCAGAGAGCAGGACCCCAAACAGACACGACCCCGTATGTGCACACTGACCTGAGCTGATAGGGAGGCATGGAGAGCAGAAGGGGAAGAAGGAAGTGGGTGGTCTCATTTTATATGTAAGACTCGACTTCCCGGAACTGGACTTCCAGGCAAGGAAGGGGAAATCGGAAGTTGAAGAGTGGGATTTGCCACCCACATGGCGGCTCACAACCGTCTATAATGAGATCTGAGGCCCTTGTGTGGCCTGCAGGTAAGAATGCAGACAGAACACTGTATACATAATAAATAAATAAATCTTTAAAAAAAAAAAAAAGCCAGGCGTTGGTGGCGCCCGCCTTTAATCCCAGCACTCGGGAGGCAGAGGCAGGCAGATCTCTGTGAGTTCGAGGACAGCCTGGTCTACAGAGTGAGTTCTAGGACAGCCTCCAAAGCTACAGAGAAACCCTGTCTCGAAAAAAAAAAAAAACCAAAAAAAAAAAAAAAAAAAAAGAGTGGGATTTGCAGGGCAGTTCATTCGGATTGCACTTCCTTATTCAACAAAGACAATTCTCTTTACCACCAGCACAGACCTAGTGAGCAAAAAGACAAGAAGGGTGACAATGGCCAGAGATTACTGAACAATTAGCTTCTGGGTGCCAAGAGACAAGTGCCAAGTGCTTGGAATCTTAGGCAATTGGCTGCAAGGCACACCCTTATTTTCCAGTTTTACAGATGGGGAAAGTGAGCCTGGAAAAAGACAAGTTAACTAGATCTGAGCTTTGAAGGGGCACAAGGGACACTCAGAGCAACCCCAGGTGAGCCGGGAGCCAGTACCTCACCCATGATGCTCTCTGGCCTTCTAATGCAAGGGGACAATTATTGCCATTTGGTTGTCTCTCTAACCATCTCAAAGATGCAGATCTCCAGGCAGGACCCCAGGTGTAAAAAGTCCAGGCTCCAGCCCCGAAGCAATAGCCAAATGACTAAGTCCTGGGGACAAACTGGGTCCCTCTCTGGAAGATAGGTGGGTGGTAATTTGGGTCCTCAGTGTGGAATGTCAGGCAGGTGGTAGCACAGGAACTGAGTAGGGCCTCCTGGAGCCACAAGTAGGTGATCTATTATCCTGATGGGAGTGAGCCAAGCTCACAGCTCAGCAAACTGATCTGGGGAGGGGAGGGGTAGGGAAGAGGTGGGGGAGGGCCCTACACTCACAGCTCCACATTTCCTACACAAAATGGGAAGCTCAGAGGAGGGTAAAGTACCATTCAGGTCAGCAGAGAGCAGACTCTGAATGCACTGTGAATCCACCTGCCATCTGGAACCGTCCTGAGGAGAAATTCAAGCTGCCAGGACTAGGTCTCTAGGAGCCGCCACCCCGACTCTGGACCTCAGGTCTTCTTTAAAGGCAATCTAATGTGATCTTCAGACACCAGCAGGGAGTGTTCAGTGTGTCCGTGTGAGTTAAGGGCTTCGTAGGATGTGGTAGCACGTGCCTTTAATCCTAGCACTCCGGTAGAGCCCCATGAGTTCAAGGCCAGTTTGGTCTACTAAGACCCCACAGTCAAGTTGTTACATAGAGAAACCCTACCTTGAAGAAAAACAAAACAAAACTGAAAGTACCTAATTTTCTCTTGTTGCCTAGTGAAGTAGTGCGTAAGGTAGATGCAGGAGACTCGTTGGCTCTCAGCTGGACAGCTTTGCTCTAACCACCATAAGGACAGAAAACTGAGCCCAAAATAGTTCCTTGTAACTTAAGAGAGCCTGTGAATCCAAGAACTCCAGCACAACCCTGGAAATGCCTTTGGCAGATGATTGCATACACAGATTAGGTGTCCAGAGGAAGTCAGCTGCTCTCACCGACTCTCTGCCAAGTAGAAGTGAGTGGCTACTCTCCTTTAAATATGCAAAACTGACCAGCAGCACCCGGGAGAGAGCTGCGAGGAGAGACAGGATGCACAAGCCAAACTAGGCTTAGTAGCCCACACCAACAGTCAAGCAAAGAGCTGAAGCCAGGAGAGCCTTGAGTTCACAGTCAGCATGGGTGGCACAGCTGCCTAGTACTCAGCACAGTGCGAATACCTGACATTGAAGACAGGAGGCTAAAGCTTTAGGGGAAACACAGTCAAGTGGTCAAGATCTGGGCCCTGAGTCCAGATTAGATAGATGGCCTTAATTAGGTTCCTAACACCAAAATCAACAAAAGGTAGCCAAGTTAATCAAAACTAGAAATGAAGTGCTGAGGATATAGCTCATATGTCTATTTAGCATTCCCAAAGCCCGGGGTTTGATCCATAGTACCATATAAAACCAGAGATGGTGACACGTAATAACCTATTATCTCAACACTCAGAGGTATTGGCAGGAGGATCAGAAATTCATGGTTGTCCTTGGTTACACAATAGATCTCAGGCCAGCTTGGGATGTATGACGCCCTAGGAAGAAGCAAGAAAGACAGAAATGATTTTTCACTGTGGGATATTCTCAAGAGAGTGGAAGGACAGCCCACAAAATGGAAAGGAACTATCGAGAGCCACGTGTCTGGGAAGGAATTGACACCAAAGAACTTCATTTTATGACACAACAACTACAAGAGCAACAAGTTTCTCTGAAGATATTTGGGAAGTCAAGGGACACAGGTAAAGACGCTCATTGGTGGTCATTAGAGAAATACAAATCAAAGCCACTGTGAGAGCAGGCGGGTGATTTCCACCTATAGTCTCAGCACTCAGGGATGCTGGGGCAGGAGGATGACAATGTCAGGAACCAGCCTGGGCTATGAAGTCTCAAAACCATAAATGAATAAAAGACGTTGTTATGCTTATTAAGATGGCTATTAGTGAAAGAATAGAAAAATGAAAAATACCAAGCATAGAGACCAGGAAAAAAATAGGAACTCTTGTACATTGGTAGTGTGGGTGTAGCATGGCATAATCACAGAAACCAGTATAATTCTCCTAATAGTTGAGCATAAAAGTCCTACAGAATACAGCAACACGTACACATCCACGTTCAAAGCGCTATCTAATTCACAGTATTTGAAAGGTGGAAGCAACCCAAACACACTTCAATCGACTAATAAACAAGTGTGCTGTGTACACACCATAAAATACTTGGGCAGTCTCCACAAAGAACCAATGCTATAGGGTAGATGAGACCACTGAGCACACTTGGCTAAGTGAACAAAGCCAGTCACAAGACAAACGTTGAACGATTCCACAGAGATGGTGTAGGAGAGCAGCCAGAGTCACAGAATTGCAGTTTCCAGGGCTGGTAGGGAAGTGAAAGTGTTTAATGGGTAACGAGTTTAAGTTTGCAATAATGATGAAGGCTGTAGTGATATTTAATAGGGATGGTTGGACAATGACTGTACTTAAAGTCACTGAACTGTAGCATATACAAAGAAGGAAAAGAAAGAGAGGGGACGGGAGTGAAGAAGTTAGGACAACAGCAAACAGTCTTTTGCTATGATACCCAAGATGGCCTTGAGCTCACACTGTATCCCAGGATAGCCTTAAATTCTTTTCTTCACCTCCCAAATAGCTCGGATTTCAGACTTCAACCATGGGGCAGGGACCCTAGTCTTAAGGGATTTGTGAGACCAGGACAATGACAGCAAACAGGATTAACATCTGCATGCCATTTTGTTATGGATTCTAATTAATAGCAGATTATGATTATCTTTGCTAAGATGTATTTGTGCTTGTTACTCGTGTGTACATGTGTCTGTGTGAACGTCTGTTATGTGTGCAGAGACCAGAAGAAGGTGTTGTATGGATGCCCCCAAAGCTGAAGTGACTGGAAGTTTTGAGATGCCGGGTGTGGGTGTTGCGAGCAGAACTTTGGTCTTCTGTGAGGATAAACATTCTTAAGTGCTGAGCCACTGCCTCGGTCCCCAACTTGTGATTATCTTAATGACACAGTACATCTCCTCTTGGCCCTTTCTTTCTGTCACTCCACCTTGCTCAAGGACAAAGACTGGACCTTCCAGGAACAGTCCAGATTCCTGTTCACTATCCCCCTGACAATCTTGAATATCTCCAGGCCCATGTCAACCTCCCTCTGTGTCCCTGTCCAATTTCCTCTCACAGCACACAGGAAAATGATAAGAAAAAAGCTTCATAAACCGGCAGATGATAAAAACCCGCATGAAATGTCATAGGGCTATTTTCCTCATGACATCAGGGGTTGGTTTGCTTCTTCAAAAGCAATCCTGCTATAATCTCTTCCTGTCGGTGAAGTGAAATGTGACCGTCATTCCAGTCTTCAGGTGAAATCCTCAGTGGCTAACCAGCCAGTAAGGGAAAGGTCACGGAGCCACCGGGACACTCATAGTGACCCACACCCCCACACAACAGAAACAGAGACCAGCGTGTGCTGAGGAGGTGGACAGAAAAGAGAAATGAACAGGACTACCTAAAATGTAGGAAGTAGCGGCTTTCCCTGCGATGCATGGCCGGAGGCGTGGAAGGAACTGATGGTGTGACTCCATTCCAGGTAAATAACTCTAGAGAAAGAGGTGTTAATTGTGGGTCAGGAGGGGCTGGACTGGAGTTGCATCCAAGCACACACAAAATAGGGCACGCCCACCATGAGGGCTGTTGGTTCAGCCATGACTTCAAGTCTGAGTTGAACACACTTGAAATCAGGACGGGTTCGTTGGATCTCATTCATGCAGAGTGCGATAGTTCATGTTGATAACCACCTTGATGGCATCTAGAAACGACCAGATGATGGACCTCCGGAAACGTCCTTGGAGGAGTTTTTAGACTGGGCGAGGAGGTGGGAGGGTCAGCCCTGAATGTGGACGGCACCATTGCAATGGGCTGAAGTCTTGGACTGAATAAAAAGGAGACAGCGCGCTGAGTGCCAGCCATCATCCGTTCATCACGGTCTGCTTCACACCTGCAGGTGCCACGTGACCCCACGTGACCCCACAGTGGTGGACTGAATCCTCAAACTTAACCCCAAAGCCACCCTTCCCCCTTTCAGGTGCTCTAGTCCGGTTTTGGCCTGAAACAATGAAAAAGACTAATACACAGAGTCTCACACTATACAGCTCCGGCTAGTCTCGAACTTGTGACTTCCCTGCCTCTACCTCCCCAGTGCTACCACACCCATCTGAAACCTAGAGACTTTTATATTTCAAAAGCCACCGCCCCATCTCATTTTCTTTTTTTTATTATTATTTATTAAGTTTAAATTTAGATTAGAAACAAGGTTGCTTTACAAGTCAGTTCCAGGTCCCTCTCCCTTTCCCTCCCCTCCTCCCGTGCCCTCCCCCCAACCCCCCCATTATCCCCTCAGTTCCCCAGGGAGGGTGAGGCCCTCCATGGGGGTGTCCATAGTCTGTCATTTCATCCAGGGCAGGGCCTAGACCCTCCCCCAAGAGTTCAGGGTGAGAGTGCATCTCACATTGTTGGATGGGAGTCCAAAGTCCATGTGTATACTCGGGATGGGTACTGATCTGCTGCCCAAGGCTCAATAGATTACCTAGGCCTCCTCACTGACACTCACATTCAGGGGGTCTTGATAAGTCCCATGCTGGATTCCCAGGCTGATGCCTGGGATTCAAGAGTTAACCTTTGTCAGGTCAGCTGTTTCTGGGGGTTAAACCAGCCCAGTCTTAATCCCTTTGGTCATCAGTCCTCCCTCTCTGTTACTGGCTTTCTTGAGTTCAGCTCAGTGCTTAGCCGTGGGAGTGTGCCTCATTTTCTCATTGGTGCGGTGGGCTTGTTGAAGAGTAAACCCAGGTCCTTACTTACAGCCAGCAAGCCCCAGCACCATCCCCCCACCCAGGCTTCTCTTTGGCTTCTTTGTTGGCAAGGGCAGATAGAAGGAGGTCTAGCCTTTTTTGGAGAAGGTCCCTCTGTCAGTGTTTCCTTCTGTACTGCCTGCTGCGGGCTCACCAGGGACTTTTGTAAGTAATCTACTTATCTTCCTGAGTAGACTCGCAGCCCTGCAGAGACATGACGGATCTGCAGTTCGTACTGTGGCGTTAGGAAGGTCTACACTCAGAAGCTGCTCGGGTTAAAGAGGGACTTCGTGCTTCCTGGAGGAGGTGACCCTTAAACCGGGGTCATCAAGCAAAGACAGGAGTTCCCTTGTTGCAGAAGTGGAGAAGGGACCGAATCTTACCCCCACTCTCAGCCAGGCTAATTCTTGTGCGATTGGAAGATGTAAAACTCAGAAGCCTGTGCAGAGAGAAATCTTCTGCAAGAATCCCATAATTCCAAAACTTCCTAATGATTCAGCCATATACTGTCTGGCCGCTTCTGTTGTGACCCAAGCCAGGGGCATCCTCAGGGCAAAAACACTCAAAGTTCATCTGGAGAGGGCTAGGATATAAACCATTCGTTCAGTAGTGCAATAAACACTGTGGACAGGCACCCAACTAAGAAGCTGCTGAAAACTTTCAAGTGCATGATTTCAGGATCTGGCTTGCCACTAGAAAAGAATGCTTCTGATAGGAGAAGGGCTGCAGGGATACAGGAAGATGCCCTCCCTGTCCTGAACTAAAGGAAGTCAGGCAGCTGGGAACAGAGCAGGGGGCTTTGGAGTCTGCTACACAGAGCTTCGGTGTACCAGAGCCGCACCCTCAAGGTCACAGGTGCCAAGAGGCTTTCAGGCGCACTCTTGAAACCCACCGCGTGTGGCAGCATACATCTGCGCACGCGTACTGAAACACATCTTCCCTTTGCACTCACACACTTTTAAATTAAATTTTTAAAAAATCTTTTTTTTTTCCTTTTAAAGGGAATGTTTGTAACAGAGAAAGCACGTAAGGAATGTTCAAAGTCATGGTAGAGAAGAAATACAGCCTTTGGCCCCTACAGGAAGCCAAAGCCGGACTCAGCCAGCTACACGTGTACAGAGCTCAGACCAGGTAACAGCACCCAAGGCCTGCAGCCCCCTGTCCACTCCTCGACCACCACCAATGCACACTTCTGGAAGGATGTGGCAAGGCAGCCCTCCAGGGAGAGACTTCAGCAGCTGAAGGAAGTCTGGGTGCCCTCGGGCTATGTCTTCCAGCTACAAACCAGTCTGGCCAGCCAGGGGAGTCTGGCCTTAGCCTCAGGGACTTCTCTGAACTCAGTGCAAGCAGCGTTTTGTATACACAGGAGTGGCCTCTTTAAAATCTCAAGACAGGCTGCTAGGATCCCAACAGTACCAGCCAGTTCCTGAGTCACAATTTAAGTGGAACACGGCTGTGGAACAAAACTGGTCACAACAAATGCTATGCTTTCCACTGCTGCTCTCCATAAACTCCAGGGGACTTTCCACACACAGGCCTTTTCCTTTTCCTATTTCCTCCTGCAATTGGGAAAAGTCAAACATTCAACCAGAGAGCAACCAAAGCTCTCCCAGGAGCATAGACAAGGGCACACTTTAGAAGCTTTGGGCTGGCATCATATGCAGACAGGTCTGACATTCTAATCTCACTCCTGCCCTGGTTCAAAATCAACCACAGCCCTCCGGGCAAGATTGGAACACCTCAGCTGGTTTTAGAAGGCCTCTGGCTATATTCCAGGCCCATCGAGAATCTCTCGAAAATTACCATCCAAGCAGAAGTTCTGTCTAACTCCAAAATGAACGCTGAACTCATCTCCTCCCTTCTCTCACTACAAAGCATTGCTCCCCCTGCACCCCTGCAACCCCGAGCAGGGTGTTTCTTCACAGCCTTCAAATTGTCTGGCTTGTAGTATCCATTCTCAAACCAGCAATGAGAAAGGAACCTGTCTTGGAAAAGGACACAGAAGACACCCAGGAGCACTGGAGGGCCCGATACATACCCCACCTTGACCTGGCCCTGTCCCCACAGACCCTAACTACACAATTCTCTTGGCATTCTAAATAACCCCCAGGTCTCTCCTGTTTCAGGGCCTTCGAGTGTGCTGTTCTCTTCACCTAATACACACCTAATATACACTCTCTTGAAGAATGAGACACTTGCAAAAGTTGGAATTAACAATCATGGCTGCTACTACGCCACACCTGCTCCTAGTTTTTGTCTTTTCCTACATATTTTCAGAACTGTATACAACATGGTAAGTATAAGCATCTATACGTTTACTCTTAAATTCGGATAAAGTTTCATCTAACCCGGGCTGGTCTTGAACTCTCAATGCAGTTGAAGCTGAGCCTGATTTCCTGATGCCACTGTTTCCACCTGAGATCCTAGGTGTCCACCCTCACACCCAGTATATAATCTCCTATTAAGCAGCCTTAAAGGAAACTTGATGCTAAGTGAAATAAGGCAGACACAGGCAGATACCAAATGATCTCACTCTTATGTGTATGTCTATGTCCTTGAGTTTGGGAGTAGAATGGTGGTCACTTGAGGCTGGGGAGCATAGAAGAGGGCATGGCCAAGCCTGTGGGCACCGAGTCACAATTAGACAGAAGAAATGTGTTTTGTGTGCTATTGCATGGGGCGGGGGTGGGGGGTTGGGGGGTGGTATAGATAATAACAATGAAAGATACACTTCAGAAAAGCTAGAAGAGGGCTGGAAGGATGGCTCAGAGGTTAAGAGCACTGGCTGTTCTTCCAGAGTTTCTGAGTTCAATCCCCAGGAATCACATGGTGGCTCGCAGCCATCTATGAGCAGGCATACATGCAGATAGAACACTGCTTATAATAAATAAATAAATAAATAAATAAATAAATAAATAAATAAATAAATAAATCATAAAAAAAGAAAAGCTAGAAGAAAAATATGAATGTCTTCCCACAGAGAACTGATCAGTATCTAAGCAAATACACCTGCTTAGAGCCCAACATGTCTATACGTGTTGAAGTACCACACGGTGTGCGATAAATGATCACAAATTTTTATGTCCATTAAAAACAATATTCTTTAAAACATGCATCTGTTCTAGTTTATTTTCTGTTTCTGTGATAAAACGCTAGCTGAAACTAAGGAGAAGGTGTCAGCCTATCTTCAAGGGAAGCCAAGGATCTCGGAGAAAGTTAAAGCCCTCTCAAGGCAGTCACCTGAAGGCAGGAGCGGAGGCACTGACCATAGTGGAAGTGATTTCTGTCTTATTCTTCATGTCTTTCTTATACAAACCAGGATGTAAGGGCAACACAGCCAATAGTGAGGGGTTCTCTCCTACATCAATTAACAATTCCAACTTAATAGGATGAAGGCAATTTCTCAATTAAGATTCCCTTTTCTGAGGTGACTCTAGTTTGTGTCAGGTTGACAAACTGGTTATGCACATCAATAATCCCAGCACTTGAAAAGCTGAAGCAGAGGGATTTCTGCTAGTTCAAAGACTACAGAGTGAATTTTAAGATAGCCAGAGACATAGAGCAAGATTATGTCTCAAGAGAAGACACCATGTACTTCAGACTCAGGGCTAGATGCCTCTGAGCTGGGATTGACTGGTAATCCCAAAGACTAGCTTTCCTGGTACCAGGAGGCATTACCCAAGCTTCCAAAGGAGGGAAACAACCAACAGTCCTGTCCAGCTATGACACCTCTTAACCATATCAGCAACTAGCACGGCTCGATAACCCTAAAGGGGCAACAGAGACACACACACCATAGGGGTAACCACAGCTCTTTAACTGGACTTGAAACCTGCTCAGCAAGAGGCCACTCGTGCCTTGTACTAGAAAATAGCCAACTACCCAGGGTCAGTGAAGTCATGGATCCTGTAGGAGAACCTACAACTGCCACTTTACTAATCAGCATCATCCTTAACTATACCATTAGTCCTTATGTCCTCAGATAAATGTAGTCCTCACCTCCCATCAAGGAACCTTCTTTTTGCAAAAGACAGAGATCACTAAAGAAACCACAACCTCCTGGTGGTGGTGGCGCACGCCTTTAATCCCAGCACTTGGGAGGCAGAGGCAGGAGGATCTCTGTGAGTTTAAGGCCAGTGTGATCTACAGAACTAGTTCCAACACAGTCAAGGGTACACAAAGAAACACTGTTTCAAAAAACCAAAAGAAAAAAAGACAAAATAAAACAAAAAAACAAGTCAAAATGCAAAGCTACAGAGCATAGTCCCAGTGAGCACATTACAACATAACTCCATGACCTTAGGTTCAGTGTTCACTGTGAACCAGGGCGTAGGGAAGATTGTAAGACTTGCCAGAAAAACAGGGGTTTACTGTGAGATTGTATCTCCTAGAAATGTCAGAGGCTAAACCCATTCACTAATATGACTCCCTAAGCATGGGCTGAACAAGCACAATAGACATGTTAACATGAATGGGAGAAAGCACAGAGGCCCCAACCCCACATAAAGGACTACAGACAGCTAAGGAATGCTGAGTGGGAGAGAAAGTCTTTTCCAGGGAAGAGAACACCAAGTAGTTATCCAATACCAAATGGTCAGTCCTGAAAAATACACACACACACACACACACACACACACACACACAGAGAAAATACAATCACACTTATATATAGACAGAGAAATACACACACACATATATATAGACAGAAATACACACACACATAGAGAGAGAAATACACACACATAGACAGAAATACACACACATATATATAGAAATACACACACACACACACACACACAGAGAAAATACAATCACACTTATATATAGACAGAGAAATACACACACATATAGAGAGAGAAATACACACACACATATATATAGAAATACACATACATACATACATACATACATACATACATACATACATACATATATACAGAGAAATACACACACACATATAGAGAGAGAAAGGCTAAGCGGGATTTTTTTGTATTTAGGAACACACACACACACACACACAAAACATATATATGTAACAATTAATGAAAATGAGAGGCCATGAATTGAAAGACGGCAAGGAATGGCATACAAGAGGGTCCAGAGAAATGGAAGGGAAGGAGGAAATGATGTAATTATAATATCAAAAAACTAAGAAAAATTTAAAATCCCCCCCCCCAAATAAAGCAAGGAAACAAGGAAGGGAGGAGGGGACGAACAAGGGAAGGAAAAGAACACATTCAGAAAAACGCAAGGCGGCTCCGGCACTCACTAGCAGCCCCACCTCTCACCCATCCCTGGATGATGACAGTGAACTTAGAGTCCAGACCCTTCCAGCCCCCACTGGCATCCTTTTCCGGGCATCCCTAAGGAGCTGTGGGATCAAACCGATAGAGTCCTTGAGTTCACCTCTGAGTGGGGCTGCACATGGGTTTCCATGACATCCGCTGGTCTCTGAGGAGATGTCACCCACTCACTAACCGGGCCCACGGATCCTGTGCCGCACAGGCACGTGAGTCAGACTTCCTATTCCAGGCACATTTTGAGAGGTGAGCAGCACAGTTCTAGTGAGTAACCAACTCAGACACTGCAGCTGGGGGAGGGGCCGCACACGCGCACCGTGGGACATCCATGCAGTGCAATGTGCTGTTCCTCCAGTTCAAGCTGCCAACCCACTCGGGTAGGGAACCACATGGAAGTTCCCCCCGGATGCATAGCGACCAGGTGAAGGGAGCCCATCTGAGGAGACCACAGCCGGTGACCACAGCCGGTGCGGTTCCAGTTAGCGGGACACTCTGGAAAGGGTGACATGGAAAGGTCACTAGTACAGTTGTGCTTATCAGAGCTGGGGCAAAGGAGATTCACAACGAATGAAGGATGATAGACACGCCCTAGGTCTTGACAGTGACATAGGACTTGACAGCATTACAGAGCTGTCTGCATTTACCAAAACACAGGGTATGGATGTATATACACACACACACACACACACACACACACAGTGAATTCTCTTAAAATTCTCTCTTTACTAAACCTGATCTTAGAAGCGACATGCAGAGTCTCTTCATGTTAGTCATCCCTTTTGCTCCCTGCTTTTGAGGACAGCTTTTAACTTCTATCACTCACTTGGCTGTGGAGGCCATTTGTCTTTTGTGACCGGGGGTTGCTTTATATATAGATACTAGATTCCAGCAATTGAAATATATTGCAGACCCTTTAAATAGCTTCCAAGACCTTGCGATGTTTTATTCACATTTAGTTATTAATGGAGAAGGGCATAGACCATGGTGTTTCTGTAGAGGTCAGAGGGCAGCTTGCAAGAGTCACTTCTCGTCTTCCCCTGTGGCCTCTGGGTCGGGGATTGAAGTTAGGTCATCAGGATTGGCCATATTCTGATCCTTTACTAACTTTAGATATCATCAGAGTCTGAGAGCCTAGACATGCTTTCATTTTTCTTTTATACTATGATGCTTTGTTCTATCAGGCCTGTCTTCTGTGCTCTGTCTCTCTGGTTTGCTAACCTCTGTGTCCCATCTCTCCAACCCTTCCTCAAAGAGCACTTCAGCATCAGTGTCTTTACTTGCTTTAAAGCATGTAATCCCAGCACTCGGGAGGCAGAGGCAGGCGGATCTCAGTAAGTTCAAGGCCAGCTTGGCCTGCAGAGCAAGTTCGACAACAACCAGGGCGCAAAGAAACCCTGTCTCTAACAAACAAACAAACAAAAGAGAGAGAGAGAGAGAGAGAGAGAGAGAGAGAGAGAGAGAGAGAGAGAGAGAGAGAGAGAGAGAGAGAGAGAGAGAGAGAGAAGAAAGAAAATGCGTATATTCCATGTGTTTTCAACACTCTTAGTTTCATGTATGTGTTTTCTTACTTGTCTCCCCCACATGCAGTAAGTCCCTTAAGTATCTCACTACTACGCTGTCTTTGGGCACTTCTGGCCCACCACTCAGCATTTAACAGATATTCATAAACATTCACTGGCAAAGAGTGGAAAAATAATTTCCCATAGACTAAGTGTAGTAAGGTGCAGGCCTCTCATGTCTGCAGTTGGAAATGGGGCAGGAAGATTTTGAGTGTTTGGCTAGCCTAGAATTTATGAGTTTGAGCCTAACCTAGGATGTATAAGAAGATTTTATCTAAAAAGCAGAGACCAGGGGTTCATGTGATTGAGACGAACATGTTTCTAGCATGTAACTCACAAAACATTTTTAAGACAGGTTAGTGGATCACATACAGGAGCAACATCACTTGTCTCCAAAACAGTAGCAAATTTATCTAAAATTATAAAACTGCTTAGATGCTAGAATACAAAAACCCTAGTCATGTGATTGGCCGAAGACAGGGGAAAAAAAAATCAATCTATGTAGCTGTTTATAAAGCTCAGCATCCAAGCGAAAGGAATCAAACCAAAGGAAAGATTAAACAATGAAACAGTCACTGAGCAGAAATATTACTCAGCCAATAAAGTCAAATGAACAGTACATAAATAGTATTCAGGGATGCGTATGACTGAGCAGTAACAAAGAGAGAAGTCAGAAGCTGAGCTTGCACAGGGTAAGTAAGAAAAAAGCAACAGCAAAAAAACAAAAACCTGATAATTTCCATGTCACCTGAAGATATTTTCCAATTCTACTTCTTCTGTGTGTGAGTTTGTGTCCGTATGTGTATACGTGTATCTGTTTGTGTATGACTGTGTATGTATGTATGTCTGTGTGCATGTGTGTGTGTCTGTGTGTGTGTCTGTCTATATGTGTATGTATGTGTGTCTGTGTGTGTCTGTCTGTCTGTCTATATGTGTATGTATGTGTGTCTGTGTGTGTATGCCTATCTCTCTGTGTGTTTATGTATGTGTGTCTATGGGTATCTGTGTGTGTGTCTGTGTTTATGTGTCTGTCTATGTGCTGGTAATCGAATCCCACACAGGACCTTGTCCATGACAAACATGTTGTCCTGCTGAGCCAAATTCCTAACTTCAGAAATGATTTTTTAAAATAGTTTTCTTTCCCTTCCTGCCCTCCCCGGTGGGGGATGCTTCCTGGGCTCGAAGTTGGTGTCTTGGGAAGGATAGGAGAGTATCCTACCACTGAGCTATACCCGGTCCTCCTTCAGATTCTTACAGCTAAGTTCATACTTCTCTGATGGCGAGGATTTTAACTTCCCTAATCACAGCTGTGTCCACCAAGAGTCCAGAATCCCCCAGTCTGGTGTTTGCTCTTGAAGTCCACCTTCCACGTGTTTCCAAGCATCTTGCTAAATCTGAACCTTGGAAATTGACTCTTGCTGAGATGCTTTCTAGAGGGCCCATTTCGAGGGCCTCACAGCAATCAGTCTGGCCACTGCTGACCTAGATAGTGCCCCACGTCCTTACCTCCCCACAGATACCCCACTTCCTGTCTCCATTCGGAACCCCATGACCCAGGGACCTGGCTGCTTAGTGGTCAGCCCACTGCTTCCTGCCAGAAAGGATGCAGCTAAGACCCGAGACTTAGGCCAGGCTTCTTCTCTGCTACAGCAGATCCATGGCTATGGTCCCATTCACCTGCCTGCCTCCTCCCCGCAAAGGCATTAGCAAGTTAACCTTCACCCTCCTTCCTCTCTCCTATGGAAGATTTTGTTTGGTTATTTTTGGATAGTCTTCTGTATACCAGGTTGGCCAAAATTCGGCATGTACCTGATCATGACCTTGGACGTGACAGTAGATCCTCCTACTTCTACTTCCTGGTGTTCGCAGCTTTGCCTGCTCCATGAACTACTTCCTATTCCATGACGTACATGGGCATGGCAGTAGGCGTTCCTGCCTCTACTTCCTGGGTTCCGGAATTACAGCTGTGCTTGACTCTGTGTACAGTGTTAGGAGTCAAGGCCAGGACCTCTCCCATAAACAGCCTAAGACTGAGCTGCGTTCTTGCCCCGGGGAAGCATCCTGATGGAAGGTCGGGTTTCCTCCCTTTGCAGAATCCCATGCCTGCCACTCATACCATTCACTGAACGCCTCCCAGACCTCACGCCTATCTCATGGAAATATCAGCCAAACCAAGTATAGTTTTCCTAGTAGCCACGATAAATAAAGTTAAGAAACAGATTAAAATAACTTTAATAACATATTACACTGAACCCAAGAAATCTAGGTTTGTTGCCATTTTTAATGATCCAATCAACATTTGAAACTGTATTGCTCAGATTTTACATCCTTTTGGGTTGTGCTTTCAAAAATGTTCTACGCAATTAACAGAGAGCACATCCCCAGTTCACTTCTAATATTCTGGACACAAAAGGCTATACTGTCCTGGAGTTTTACATGCTGGGATCTTCAGGGAAGAGCCAGCAGCCCATTCCTGTAGCCTCATCAATGGCTCACCGCCTAGAGAAGTGCTCACAATGCTTGTCTACTGGTTCTGCACATTCCACATCCAACCTCCATTTACCTTCTTCTCAGCACCAAAGCCAGTGCGCTGACAACAGAAGCTAAGTTGGACAGAACCACACTGCTGCCTATTAACACTTTCAGTGACTCCGTCATTCACCAGGTAAAAGGCAAGAGCTTTCAGTTAGGAGCCCCGGCACATGTGTGTAATCCCAGCACTTTGGAAGCTGAGTCAGGAGGCTTCCTACAAGGTTCAGGCCACCCCGCATGACACAGTGATTTACAGCCTGAACTATACATAGAGATCTGGTCTCAGAAAAAGAGAGAGGATTAGTATGGCGGTTTGAATAGGAATGCCCCCCATATACTCATGTTTAAGTGCTTAGCCCATAGGGAGAAACACTATTAGGAGGTGTGGCCTTGTTGGAGTATGTATGACCTTGTTGGAGGAGGTGTGTCACTATGGGATAGGCTTTGAGGCTCAAGCTATGCCCAGTGTGGCACACAGTCTCCTTCTGCTGCCTGAGGATCCAGATACATAACTCTCAGCTCTTTCTCCAGCACCAGGTCTGCCTGAATGCTGCCATGCTTCTCGCCATGACGATAATAAACTAAACTTCTGAAACTGTGAGCCAGCCTCAACTAAATGTTTTCCTTTATAAGAGTTGCCATGAAAAAAAAAATGGCCGGGTATTGGTGGCACATGCCTTTAATCCCAGCACTTGGGAGGCAGAGGCAGGCGGATCTCTGTGAGTTCGAGGCCAACCTGATCTACAAAGCGAGTTCCAGGACAGCAATGGCTGCCATGCCTGTTACATAGAGAAACCCTGTCTGGAAAAACAAAACAAAACAAACAAACAAACAAAAAGAGTTGTCATGGTCATCATGCAGTCTGTTCACAGCTATAAAATCCTAAGACAACTAGAGAGAGAGTTCAGCCAATAAGGTTCTTGCCTTACAATCATAACAACCAGGAACCCGTATAAAAAGGATGTGTTCCCAGTCTAGCCTATTCGATGAACTCCAAGCAAGTGAGAGATCCTGCTTTAAAACCAACCAACAAGCAAAAACAGGGGATTGCACGTGAACAGTGTCCTCTGGCTTGCACACACATGTGCTTAAACACACTTAAATTCAGCCACCCCAACATACATAAACAATGAGAGATTTTGCAAAGTTTCTAAAAAGCGTTGCAGCACGTGGCTCTGATTTCTGTTTCTGTTATTGCCACCTGGGTCTCCTCAGGCCCTTCTTGCTCTTCTCCAGGGTGGAGAGTGAGACTTGGGAGCTGCTCAAGCGACTGTCTGACCTCTCCCTGGGACCTAAAACACATAACCCCACCCCAGCACACTAGCTCCTCCGCCTGCATGACAGACCGGTATCCGCGTCTCAAAGGAACTGTTCTAGGAAGACAGCATCCTTCTGCAGCCCACTCCAGGCCTCCAGATGTTAACGTTCCTCTGCTGGGCTCACAGATACCATAAACGTCATTATCGTGTGTGTAATTCCTCTCCTGCCTCATCCTGCTTTAGCATAAGTTCGGCTAGCACAGAAACATGCCCAAGTGCGCGAGAAGGAAGGACTGAAGAGCGACTGTGAGACTTCAGCCTCTAAGGGTTTAACCATTTACTGGGGAAAGACAGACACGTATGCAGCCCGCCCGAAAAACAGGCAAGCACTAGGAAGGAAAGTGAAACTCAGAGGAACCGGGAGAAAGGAAGACCGACATTTTACGAGACAGCCACCAAAGAAGCAGGTTAATGGTGATAAACACAGCAAGTCATACTTACATGCTACCCCACTGTGTGTCAAGCCTGACAGGACACAGGCCGAGCACCCAGCAGCTATTAGTAGAGGGTACTAGGCCCACGTGGCACTGACATCATGCCTCCCCTTCCCTCTCCCCCCTCCCCCTCGTTCTCTTGTGTGACCTTTATGAAAATGGAAGCCATAGGATGGTAGTAGATTCTTTTGTCTATTTGCTTTTGCTAGTTCCCCAGCCGCTAGACCAGTGCCTGGCACTCAGCAAGTGCTCGGTAAATGAATGAGTCACTCGATCCGTGCTTGAGAGAGCAGCAAACAGCAGGGCTGAATCACCAGGCAAACAGCCCTGAAGAATAATAAACAACGGTGGCGGCTTCTACTCAAGGGCTTATTTCTGCCCCAAGCACTGGGCACCATCCCTCAGCGGGCATAACCACCCTGTCGTGTAGGTGGCATGGCAGTCCGGCCTCTCTGGTTGGACCCTCCAATCTCTGCACTAGTGCCCGTGCGGCCAGAACTAGAAAGCCGATGCCGACTGATGGAAGTCACCGGTCTCTCCCCATCGGTATTCAGACCCAGAATGGTCTGGTGGGTTGCACGTTCAGATGCACCCAGAGACCCAGGAAAGTCACCAAGTTCCATCCCTGTGAGAAAAATGTCATTTGCTAGCTTTGACTCGGGGGTTGGGAGGGGAGGGTGTGTGCTGACCCCGGGTCGCCTGCCCTTTAAAGGTCTGATTATCATGTCCACTTCTAACAGCTGAGTGCTTCATCTCCTCCATTTACAAACAGGGAAACTGAGGACATGCTTGCTGTAAGGTTCCGGGGATCTATACTCGGCTCCTTTCTATGATAGCCCAGGCTGCCTCTTGCAGCTACCTGGCTTCCTCCTCTTTGGAAAGTCCTTTCCTCGTCTGCAAAGGCACTCTCCTGGAAGGCAGGCCAGCTAAGTGCGACCCGATTCCCAAAAGGCCCAGGGCTGTGTAGGCACCAGAGAGCCTGCGCACCGGAAGTTTAAGGTCAATGACAGAAGAGAGGCAGGTCGATGAAACAGCTTCCCCCCACCGATCAAAGCAGGAGGCGATCGATTGCTCGAGCTACCGCTCACTTGCCTGGCTTCAAATAAACAAACTGACGTTGGGAGAGACAGATTGGTTAAGAGCACCCTCTGCTCTTCCAGAGGACCTGGGTTCGGTTCCCGGAAACCACACAAAACTGACAACTGTCTGTAACTCCCCAGGCACCCGGTACAAGTGTTGCACATACATACATGAGGACAAAACACTCATACACATAAAAATAAGTAAAAAAAAAAAAAAAAAGGAACAGCCTACAAACAACAAACCAAAGTAATAGAATTCTAAGATTAAAAAAAAAAAAAAAAAAGAACCAGTTGGACATGGTGACAAACGTTGGTTATCCCAGCACTCTGGAGAAAGGGGAAGGAGGATTGGGAATTTAAAACCAACAGGAGACCCTGTCTCAAAGCAAAACAGTAGCTGGGTATGGTGGTCCATGCATTTAATAGAGCACTTGGGGAGAAAGAGGTAAGTAGATTTTTGTTAGTTTGAAGCCAGATGGGTCTACACAGAGACTGAGGACAGCCAAAGCTCCATAGAGATGATGATAACAAAACAAAGCAAGACAAACAGAAAAGGAAAAGATTTAATATGGCCATGGGCTAAGAGTGTAACTCCGGTAGGGTAGAGCATTTGGCTAGCATTGCCTGATTATTCCCTAGGCTGAATCCCCAGAACAGCGGGGGAAGGGAGGGAGGGCAGGCTAGAAGAAAGGAACTGAGTCTCCAAGACCACATCAACAAGCCAGTGTTTTTTCTCTTAACGATAGGGTGCAGGGAAGGCCAACGTCATTTTGGTACTGATGGAGGCCCCGCCCTGAGTCCCCTGACAGATAGATAGGCTGGTGCTCACAGGGCACCTAGGATTGGGAGGAAGCATTAGTGGTCTCCAGGGAGCTCCAGTCTCCATCTGCTATAAAGTCAACAGCAATTCAATTCAGGACACAGCGCTGGAAGGCTTTGGGTTGCAAAGCCAAGCAGGATGCCTGGGGAGAGTCATTTGTTAACCATCGTAGGCTCTCCCCACCTACCGGACACCCAGTGGACCCCTTCCAAGTCCACAGCCCAGAATGCTTCCAGCACCGAACCCTCCGTCTTATCTCAGCCTGCTGTGTGTGGCAGCCAAGACAGGCAGCTGAACAAAGGTATGTCCCCCGAAGCTACTGCTCCTCCTGGGACCCGAGTCGGGTGTGCAGGCAGGGCAGACTCAGGCTTCCTGCTCAAGGTCAAGGGCAAGTCTTTCAGTTTCTTCTTCACTATCTTCTGACTTCTGGAAGTGGCCAAATGGCCCTGACCTACATTCCATCGGCTTAGCAACCGCCCAGCTACCTGGCCTGGGGTGATGCCTTTAGCTCCCAGCAGGGTTGGTTCCTAGTCTAAAACCTGGTAATAGTAATAATCCTATTGCTGAGAGGTTAGAATGAAATAATATATATCTACAATATATAATAATATATCTAAATAATATACAATAATGTATCTAAAGCATTTAAAGCCAGCCTGAATGTGGTGACATACACTTATGAGTCCAATATATAGGAGGCTGGGGCAGAGAGAATGCTGGTTCAAGGCCAGTTTAGGCAAAACCAAACACACACAACCCTATCCTTAAAAAGAACTCCATGAGTGGATGGGGGTGGGGATGGGTAGTGGAGGAGGTGGTGGGGAGGGCGGGAGAAGGGGATAACTGGAGTTAGTATGTAAAATGAAAATAAACATAAAAAGAGCTCAGTGATGACTGGATACTCTCTCTCAAGACCTCTGCAAAGTTGTGGACAGCACAAATGAAAAGAATGAGCCTAGCATACTAAAGAAACTGAAAGTCTCTGCCACACAACAATCCTCGTTCCTATTAGTTACTATGACTACGCATTGTTCCTTAGAGAACAAGCGCCAGAAAAGCAGAATCCAACCATCCAGGCCCCTACCAGACCTCCCATGATCTACAGACCTACAGCCCCAAAGCCCCCATCTGACCTGATTTCCAAAGTGACACATAGCTACTACTCTAATGGCAGAACAAAGGGTTCGCTGCGCAGCCTTCCACGAGATTGAACTTCTGACACCTTGTAGAAAGATATAGCCCTGACTGTCAGCAGGGCTCTACTGACACTGTTCTCCTTCTGTTTTGTTGTAACTTTCAGATGTTTAGTTTTCCAGGCAAGCTGCACACTGGAGCTCAAGCAGGCCTACAGCCAAAGCTGGCTTTGCACTCACAGTAATCCTCCTGCTTCAGCTTCTCGAATGCTAGGATTACAGGCCTGGGCTAGTCTAGGCTAGTCTTTATTTATTTGTTTGTTTGTTTGTTTGTTTGTTTGTTTATTCGTGTGTGCAGAGAATGTGCCAGAGCAGGCCTGGAGAGGTCATAAGACAACACTGGGGAGTCGGTTGTCCCGTCCGCCATGGGTTTCCATAGGCCTTCAGACTTGCCAGGAAATCACTGTTACTCATGGAGCCGACTCCGCTGCCTGGCTACACTTATTCCATGTTGCTGCTCTGCTCCCCGTTTTGAGACAACATGCCAACAGGGACATGAGATACACGTGGGAGACAAGTCCCGGTGTCACCACAAACTGACAGTACAAAGAAAAATGGGGTAGGGGCGGGGGTGGGGGCTCAGCGGGGCGGACAGTGTTATAGCTGCGCCCCACACTAACTAGAGAGGGGGAGACACAGCAAGTCAGTGCCCGGAAAGGGCACGTGACATCTACAACATATGCAAGTATAGCCACAGCTGCCTTTCAGTTCACCACCCTGCCAGTGAACGGGGCAGACTTCACAAAGCCTCACCCCTAGATGGAGAAACCAATGGCTACTGAGGGAGGAAGGATCGAGACTCTCCATGGATGAGTCTCGATTAGGTCATCCAATCCCCGGAAGTCAGCTCTAAACACGTGTACCCACAAGCAGCAGTAAATGGACTCCACAGGCTATACTTATATATACATATGTGTGTGTGTGTCTTTCTCTCTCTCTCTCTCTCTCTCTCTCTATATATATATATATATATATATATATATATATATATATATATATACACACACACATATATAGAATTTAAAAGGAAGTTATGAATTTAAGAGGGAGCTGGGGGTGGCACATCACATCACAAATTGCAGTGAGGAGGGGTGAAAATGATGTAAATACCATACAGAATTCTCAAATATATACATTAAGGCATAGAGTCCAGCAAATATCCAAGGCCCTCAGTGTCCGGGAAAAGGCTGACCTGTCCTTGATGTGAGCAAATTCAGGGTCACTCAAACAAAATGGAAGGGAAGGTAACTGTGTCCCAAAGGAGTCGACAGCTGAGGTACCTAAGGATAGCACCGAGCTTGGGCAGACAAAAGGGCACAGGCATGGCACACACAAGCCCCAGAAACCATGGAGATGCTCAGAACTGCAGTCTTTCGGAAAGCCAGCCCCAGAAACCACCAGAGACATCATCAGAGACATCAGAGACAGGACCCTTTCAGCTCTGAAAGCTGCTGCCACAGAGGCAGAGCCGGATGAGTCGGCGATGGTTGTTAAAAGGAGAAGAATATAAAAAGGAAGGGAGAAACTGATTCCTTCTACTTTTCCAGAGAAGCTGGCCTGTGCAAAATTCTGCACTCAAGGCAGGTATAGCAGGAAGATGCAGCCACCCTTAACCGGGCAGAACAACAAGGCAGTCCCATGACCAGTCATTCCCAGACAGCTGGGGGAGGAGGGTGGTCCCCAGCAGGATAGCCCACAATGCCCTAACCCAGTCTGGACACCTCACCAAATCTGTCAGGAACCCAGTTGAGCCCCAAAGCCGTAAGGCACTTACTTCCTCACCTCCGAGATGTGTACCCAGTATGGCAGAGCAGGCCACGAGGCTTTTCCCAGTCATGGATCCCATTTGTCCTTCTGCTTTCATGACAGCTTTCATGACTGATTCAAATCTTTGAGGGAATCCCACTTGGACTTCCAAGGATTGAACACAAACCCTTTCCCACCAAGCCAGAGTTTTAGAGGGACTAGCTACGGCCACAGGACCGTGGCAAGAGAACAAGCCCCAACTTGTCACTGCCCATATGCAAAACAGGCCTGCAACATCCTACCGCAGCTAGTTTAAGAGACTGAAGACTACATCCTTAGCCAGCCACCCCCCCCAACACACACACACAAACACAACACACTCCGCCATGGCTTTCTCTTTGCCAAGTGGCAACAGCCCCTCAAAAATATAAGAGGGGAAAGAAAACATAGAAACCTCACCCTCTTGTCCCTACACCCTCGTAATCTTCTAGAATATCCTGAAGAGCTCAAAAGAACACACTAACAGACTCGAAAACAGGTAGGAAAAGCCACGATGTGTGTACACATGGACCATGAGGTTGCGCTTCCTGGAAGTCTGCTCCGCTCTCCCACACCGTGGGTACAAGCAGAAAACATTAGCCAAGGAAGGGCCAATCTAGTCAAAGCAACAGCCCATCCAAAAAGAATTAGCATGGTGTGGGTGTGGGGGGTCTTCAGCAAACACAGGCACGTAATGGAAAAGCGGAGAAAGTTTCAGGACCCAGTTTGGGAGTTCCAGGAGATCACCTTCTTCCTGCCCCGAGGGGGTGTCTCAGAGGAGGGCTGGCCGAGGATGGAGCATCCCTCGCCACAGACTTCCAGTTTCGCCAATGAGGCCTTCAAACCACACCAGCGGCCCCAAATCTGCGCTGATTGCAGGGGGGGGGGGAACGTCTCTTTTTCAGACATGAGGAAATGGGCTTTTGATCAAGTGCATAAATCCAGAACTATCTCTGTGCAAGAGCCATTCTGTGTAACCTCCCCCACCCACACCCCTCACCCCAGCCCAAACTCTCTGGCAGCCTCAAGTCTACTGATGAGGAAAAGTGAACCCCGGAGCCCCCTTTTCCTCTCTCCAGACTGTACAGCCCTGGGCTCCAGAGTTTCCTGGGGATAAACTTGGAACTTACGGGAGGGTAGATTCAGCCATGACTCCCAGGTCACCCGGGCTGCCAACATCCTTTCCGCGTGGATATCCACTCGGGGCCGGAGGGGTGGGCTTTGGGTTTTGCTGGCTCGCATCCTGGTTCGCAGCTCCCCTTCATCCCGGCCTGGTGGGGCCCGCTCGGCCAGCGGGTCCATGTGCTCGGCGGCTGCACGCGCTCTGCCCGGTGGAGCGCGGGGCTGGCGGGTGGCCCGTGACGTCACGGCGGCTCGCTCCCGACCGCGGGGGAAGGGGAGAGGCGCGCGCCGCCACCGGGCGGGCCGCGTGTGTCCCGGGTCTCCCGGTGCCTGGAGGTCCCCGGCCTGCGAGGGGTGGTCCTGCTCGCCCCTCTGCTTGGCTATCCCAGGCAAAGCAGGCACCAAGCCCCTGAGCCGGAGGACCGCACGGAGGCGGCGTGCCAGCGAGGCTGCCTGGTGCTCCGTTGGAGAACACACTCCGCTCGCCCTGGGCTGGGGGTTCTGGCCACACTCGTACCCAGGTCTCACGGCAGCCCCTGTACGCCCAGGCGATGTCAGCTGGCTTCCTAACCAGTGCCCCTCTTTCTGAAGCAGACGCCCCATCCCCCCCCTTCACCTTGAAGGCTAGCAGTCTTCCTACTTTCCAGACGGACGAGACTCCAAGTGAATTAAAAGGACCAAGATGCTTGGAGATGACGTCAGCCGTTCCCGTTAGAAGACCCCTGGATCCCTTCTACCCCGTAGTCTGAGAACATCCCCCGTGTGCCACCAACCAACTGCGGTTCTGGCGAGCCGGACGAACGCTCGCACGCCGCGCGCTAAGCGAACCTGAGCCGAGAGAGGGACCACCTGTCGGTGCAGCATCCTTCGCTCTCGGTCCACACAGGGCATTTATTATTAAGCCAGCCTCTCGAATGTCCAAAAGCCTCCCCGGAGGAAGGAAGCTGGTGTGGGTGGCACCGGTGCCCCTTGCTTTCCCTCTATTAAATCCGGGTACTGAACAGGTGCAAGATGCTACCTACCACCATTCAGTCCAGCGTGGTACCCTGCGACAACCGGGAAGGGGGAGGGAAGATGAGATAGATTCGACCCTAGAAGGAAACCCGAGTCCGGTACGCGTGAGGACACAGTAACCGTGGGATGGAATAAGGGCCCACACTCTTCGCCACCCTACACCTCACAGTATTCCAACTTCTTGGGGAGTCCTGTGTCCTGCATTCCTCCCTCTACGCTTCCTTCGGTCTCTTTTCGTTGCTTCTTAGCCACACGAAGATTTCTCCATTCAAGAAAAATGTGTCTTTTATCGTGTGTGCCCGGTGCGATACGCACAAATAACCGCGCTGTGTCGGCTTCGTGTCCACTCTGTGCGTGGCTGAGCAGAGCCCTGGGTGAAGGTTACCCACTACCTCTTACGCCGGAGAGCAGAGGTGTTCCTCAAGTTCAGTGCGTGCTATAGGCTCTTCCAATGCTTGCAGCACGTCCCAGGCCACCTGCTGCGACCTTGGGAAGCTGTAGCCAGAGACTCAGAGGCCCAGTTTTCAAGGAAGATCTCAATACCAAATCCTTGGAGATGATGCCTGGTTGTTCGGTTTAGTCGCGTTAGCCCGAAACGACAGAAGACCTTCATTCAGGCTCGTCCACCTTTGACCTTGACCCTATTTGCCCTTCTCTGGACTGAATTCTGCTGTGCTAATCATAGACTCCTAATTTTTTTATTTCCTTTTATAATGCTCCTTCTATGGAAAGTTCAAAAAATAATTTCCAGTGAAATCTCACAGAAGAAAGTAGTTTTAATAGCACTGCTACCCAGAACAAACATTATAATGTATCTGCTTCTAATTTTGTTTTAAAGTCACCTTCAGGACAGAGATGGAGCCTAGGCATGCCCAAGTCCTGGGTTTGGTCCCATGAATTACGTAAAACCATGTGTAGTGGCCCTTGCCTGAAGTCCCTGTGAAGACAGGAGGATCAGAATTGCAAGGCAGTTTTTTGCTACACGGACTTGGAGGGCAGCCTTGTCTACGTGAGATCCTGTCTCAAAAATAAGCAAACAAATAGATGAATAAATAAATAAATAAAGTGTAAAAAGGACTTTTCTTCTTATAATAGTGATGCTATATATATGTATATTTAAATTATGCAAAAATATGGAAAACCATGGGAAAAGTAAGCTCTCAGCTAGGGGTAGTTTTCAGGAGAATTAATAAATTCTAGAAATGAGTTCAGGCACAGAGAGACGATGTAGACATATGAACTGTCGCCTGGCAGAGGCTGATAATGTAAAAATAACTTTATCTCAGATGTCAGTATCTCGAACTATTTTTAAATGTGGTGTTTATATTATTTCTCTTTCATGTTTAAACATGTACTTATTTTCGTTTGTGTGTGTATGTGTGCAGGCATGTTGGCATGGAGATCAGGGAATAACTTGGGGGGGGCAGGGTTCTCTCCTCCCTTCATATGGGTCCCTGGTGTCTGCTAAGAAGTCAGGGTTAGCAAGGAGAGCTTTTCATGCTCTGAACCATCTGGTCAACCTTTTCCCTTCTTTTCCAAGGAAAAATTGCCTCACATTTTTATTTGTTTGTTTGTTTGTTTACTTCGAGGCAGGGTTTCTCTGTGTAGACCAGGCTGGCCTCCAACTCATAGAGACCCACCAGCCTCTGCCTCCCAAATGCTGAGATTAAAGGCACATGCCACCATCGAATTACATTTATATTACAAAATGAAGATTTTAAAGTTGGGTGTGGTGGTGTACATCTTTACTCCCAGTACTTGGGAAGCAGAGGCAGGTAGATCTCTGAGTTTAAGGACATCCTGGTAGTCTACAGAGTGAGTTTCAGGACAGTCAGAACTACATAGAGAAAACCTGTCTTGAAAACAGAAAACAGCTGGGCATTGGTGGCACATGCCTTTAGTCCCAGCACTCAGGAGGCAGAGGCAAGCAGATCTCTGTGAGTTCGAGGCCAGCCTGGTCTACAAGAGCAAGTTCTAGGACAGCCTCCAAAGCCACAGAGGAACCCTGTCTGGAAAAAAAACAAAATAAATAAATAATAAAAATAAAAGAAGAAGAAAAGTTTTGATTATATTTATTTATGTGCACAGGCTGTAGAGGACAGCTTATAGGGGTTGGATCTCTCGTTCTAGCCTGTGGGTCCCTGGGATTAAACTCAGGTCACCATCTTTCCTTCCTTCCATCCTTCCTTCCTCCCTCCCTCCTTCCCTTCCTTAATGTTTATTATGATTGAAATTCAGGACCTCATGCAACTAGACAACTATCACTTACTTTTTTTTTAGGGGATTAAGGAGACTAGCACAGAGCCAAAAGAATGGCTGCATTTGAAGTGTCTCTTCGCGACATGAAAATAAATAAATAAATAAATAATTCTTGAACCACCCTCTGGGGGCTCAGAAATGTGGAGATGAAGAAGAGCAGACAGGAGCTCTGGTGGTGTGCGTCACCCTTTTCATTTGAGAGGGCATTGGAGCGTTTCCCCTTCGCGCCTCTGCCCTTGATGAGTTGCAGCGCCGTCTCCAGGTTGCCAGCCTCCATTCCGTACTGTAAGTTCCATGGCTGCAATTACGGGACCTAGGAGTAAAGACATCCATGTTCAGGACCAGTCCCTCCTTTCTGTTTCTCTATGTAAAACCTCCACTCCCCCATCAGACAAGAGTTAAGCTCCTTCTATATTATGAGACAGCAAATCCAACTCAAGAAGTGGGGGTGGGGGGGTGGGGAGGGTGAGCGTGTGGAGCCAGAAGGGACTTGACTCTAGTTAATCTTCCTCATGAGAAAGAGCCAGACTAGAGACAAGACACCGGTCCAGGAAGAGAGAACAGCAGGCTAAAGGCCTGGAGGCACGTATGACAAGGCCCGTGAATAAGACAGGCCAACCGTTGCAGACAACTTTGATTAGGCTCAGAACAGTGCATTTCGAGCTGACCACCCATCTCCAGTGGCAGCTCTGTAAACATGGGTGACTCCATGAGCCAGTGATGTCGGACTCTTGTGAGAGAGCAGGAAGCCAGGGCTTGGATCCGGATGTGGAAACACGTGAGAAGGCCTACACATGACTGAGGCTGAAGAAAGGGGAGGAGCCTGTGCTGAAGCTTGGAAAAAAATGAAGCTGGGTTGACCTTAACCAGAGAGGCGTTTGAGAAACCAGAACAGTCTGCCAAGAACAGCCATTCTCATACTCACAGCCATGGCTCTGGAAAATAGAAGATAGATAGATAGATAGATAGATAGATAGATAGATAGATAGATAGATAGATAGATAGATAGATAATACTTGCCTCTCAGCTGGGCGTTGGTGGTGCATGCCTTTAATCCCAGCACTTGGGAGGCAGAGGCAGGCGGATCTCTGTGAGTTCAAGACTACCCTGGTCTACAGAGTGAGTTCCAGGACAGCCTCCAAAACAATAGAGAGAAACCCTGTCTCGAAAAAACCAAAAACCAAAAACAAACAAACAAACAAACAAAAAAAAAGCCAAAAAACCAAAAAACAAAAAACTTGCCTCTCTTCCTTCTGGATTCTGCAATAGTCCTCCAAATGCAATTCGCCTTCCACTGATGGTGTCTAAATAGTTGGTACCTGTGGAGGAGGTGCTGGAGATGCTGCTCTACAGAAAACACGTGATTCGTTTCACCTAGAATGCCTAGCTTGAGCACTTAACTCCTCTTTGTGGGTCTTGCCCAGTGCTGTCTGGAAAGCTATAGCTCTTTACGGCCTAAGCCTCCACTTCCTCCTTGGGTCCTGAAGGGCTCTTGGGCTCAGACTCTTTGAGCTCACAGTCTTCCTAGCAAACAGGCCAGCTGGAGAAATCACTGGTCTTGACTAATGCTTAACAACTAGAGAGTGTCAGCACTATGACTTGCTGCTCAGCCCCACTGTGCTCCCTAGTACATGAGGCCAGGCCAGTCAGAGAGCTGGCTCTCAGAAGTGACACTTACAGGGAGCAGCCCTGGTCATTCCTCTCTGATTCGGAGTGCCACGAAGACCCAGGTGGATGTCAGGAAGGTGCGCTTTAAACCCTGTTGCTACCCTATCACTCTGGATGAACTGCTCAGAGTTTCCCTTTTCTTGTTTTCCTTTCGTGTATTTATTTAGCCGTAGTCAAGTTCATGTGATGCGAAATGTATTATTTTGTGCATGTTAAATGTCATATGAGTTCAGTAAATTAAGTCTTTTCACGCTGTTGGGAATTCACTGTAATCCATTTCCCGGACAAACTCTTCATTTTATCAAACTGAAGCTGGCGGCTAGGGAAGTGGTTCTGTCAGCAGAGTGCCTGCCATTCAAGCCTGGGAACCTGAGTTTGGACTCTCAGCACCCGCATAAAAACTAGAAACGGTGCAGCATATCTGTAAGTCCCAGTGTGGGGCAGCAGGCAGAGAAGAGGATCCCTGGAGAGTCAAATTAATGAACTCCAGCTTCAACGAGAAAGCTGTCTCAAAAACTAGGGTGGAGAGCAGGCTGGCTGTGGTGGCACACGCCTTTAATCCCAACACTCGGGAGGCAGAGGCAGACTGATCTCTGTGAGTTCAAGGTCAACGTGGTTTCCAGAGTGATTTCCAGGACAGTCTCCAAACTACGGTGGCACATACCTTTAATCCTGGCACTCAGGAGGCAGAGGCAGAGGCAGCTAGGACTACACGGAGAAAACCTGTCTTGAAAAACAAAATGTGAGCCTGGCATTGGTGGCGCACGCCTTTAATCCCAGCACTCGGGAGGCAGAGGCAGGCGGATCTCTGTGAGTTCGAGGCCAGCCTGGACTACCAAGTGAGTTCCAGGACAGCCTCCAAAGCCACAGAGAAACCCTGTCTCAAAAAACCAAAAAAAAAAAAAATGTGGAAAATTGTTTAGGAAGGTATCTGACTTCATCCTCTGGCTTCCTCAATCTTGTATGAACACATACATACTCACCATTTTTTAAAACTGCACCCACCACACAATAATCCCTCTTCCTTCCACCCCGTTAGCATAGGGAGAGAAAAACCTTGGTTTCTATTGGGCTAGAAACCACGTGGTTTGTGTAGACCACAGTGTGTCTAGCATCCTCTGCATACATATTAACAACTTAGAGGCCATCAGTGGAGACAGAATTGAACTAGGAAGAGTCTTGCAAAATCCAGAAGAAACAGAGTCAAGCCTTCTCCGAACCATGACTGTGAGTTTGGCAAGAGCAAATGGGTGACTCTGAGGGACCTCGTCACCAGCCAGACACTGGGGAGAACAGGACCCTAAAAGCCACTGTTTGACTTTCTGTTTTTATGAATTGAACTCCTTGAGAATTTTCCTATAAGTTACCCTTTACTATTTGGCTTTTCTTGACTGGATAATTCCTGATGTCAGCTGCCATTATGCTCCTGGGTTCATCTGTGTCACAGAATATATAAGAATTCCTCCTCTTTTTCACATTGGGCTATACTCCATTGTAAGCCCACACCACACTTTGTTTATTAATCCATGGAGCCTCGAGTGGCATCCTCCTCTTGGCTCTTGTGAACAATGCTACTGTGAACATGAGTATATAGATGCCTCTGTGAGAACCTACTTTTCGTTCTTTTGTGTACTCTGCTGGTTAGCTTTTTGTCAGCTAGACATAAGCTGTACTCATCATTAGAACTCAAATGATGAGGTACCTACCCTCTTTACCCACTGATTCATCTCTCCTGCCCTTATGCAATCTTCTTTATATCTGATTTCATTTGACTCATCTTCGTATCTTGAACATTTCTGGATACTATTAAATATTTTTAATAAAAATCTTTTTTTGGGAGGGGCATTTCGAGGCAGGGTTTCTCTATGTAGCTTTCGAGGCTGTCCTGGAACTAGCTCTTGTAGACCAAGCTGGTCTCAAACATACGGAGATCCACCTCCCTCTGCCTCCCAAATGCTGGGACTAAAGGCGTGTGCTACCACTGCCCTGCTAATGAAACTCTTTAATTAAGTACACACCTCCACCATCTCAATCAATAAAACTTCCTCCCATGTCTAAATGTGAAGCCTGTTCCCCCATCTGTCTTCTCTACAGTGCTATGGCCCTGGGATACAGGTGACTTCTAGACACTGCAATTTCCCTTATTGCTGTCCAGATCTTCTTGACTCACAAATGTAGCTTTGGAGTCTATCCTGGAGCTCGCTCTGTAGACCGGGCTGGCCTCCGACTCACAGAGATCAACCTGCCTCTGTCTCCCGGGCGCTGGGATTATAGGTGTGCGCCACCATCACCCCAGTTTTCTTTGGATTCCATGTCTGGAGCTGGAGTAGACTGATCACCGAGCTCGGGATTTGCTTTCAGCTAACATTCCTCTATTTCCACCACTTCCTGCCCAGTTGCTGGTCACCATTTCCCTCGCTGCTTCTAGGAGCTCAACCCGTTCGGAATCCGTGTATCGTACGGCTCACAGAGCACCTGTCTTGCTGGGCATGTCTTAATGCATTCAGCACAATGCTGTCCGGGTCCACCATGTTCTTGTAAACTATGTAATTTCCTTTTTTTTTTATGACCGACCAGTACCTTATTGTGTACCAAGTGCATTTTCTTAGCCCATGCTCCACTCAGTGGCATCTTAGGCTTTTTCTGTGCCTCTGGCTTGTGAAAATACCACAATGATCAGAGTAGACAAATGTCTGTTCAACCCACCCATTCAACGCTTTTACCTGCGCACCTGGAAGTAGAATGTCTCAATCACAGAAAAGCTCAATTTCTAATTTTCAAAAATTTTTATTTTTAATTCTGTAGGCACATCCCTGTTATTTTTCATGAGAAACTGTCCTAATTTACATTCCTAGAAACATGAGAAAGTCTTTCTCAGCATTTTTTTTTCCTCTGTGTAGGCTTGGCTGCCCTGGAACTAGCTCTGTAGACCAGATCCACCTGCCTCTGCCTCTCCAGTGCTGGGATTAAAGGCGTGCACCACCAATGCCTTGCTTTATTATTTTTTTCAACACTTAATGTCAGCCATGTTTTGGGTTAGTGACCATTCTATTTTTGCCCATTTTGAATCGGACTATATTCTTGCTATTGAGTAGCGTTTTTCACATATTTTAGACACTTATGTCTTACAGAAGGGATGGCTCACATATATTTTATTCTTTCCTTTCATTCATAGCTCCCCCATTCTTTCGATCCTGTTTTCCACTATGTTAAACCTTTGACTTCATTCCATATGTCTAAAGTTTCTCCTGTTGCCTATATTTTGGGGTCAGATTAAAGAATCCATTCCCCTGACTAAAGAAAATGGGTGTTTTAAAACTTTTGCCCATTGGTGACCTGTTCTTCACCAAGGTTCTCCTTGGGTTCCCAATGGTGGTACCCTCTTTTCATGGACTTGGGGGTTCTCCAATATACTGTGTGGGCACGTGCGTGTGTGCACGTGTGTGTGTGTGGGCGCGCGCGTGCGTCAGCATGCCTGTGCATGTGTGAATGTGGGGGTGTATGGGTGTGTATGCGTGTGATGCACCTCATTTTTGTTTTCACTGCCTTTGTTTTTCCCTTTCTGTGATAGGCTATCACACAGTACCCCTGCTCAGCCTGGAATTTTCTTTTTTTTTTTCTTTTTTTTTTTTTTTGTTGTTGTTTTTCGAGACAGGGTTTCTCTGTATTGTTTTGGAGGCTGTCCTGGAACTAGCTCTGTAGACCAGGCTGGCCTCGAACTCACAGAGATCCGCCTGCCTCTGCCTCCCAAGTGCTGGGATTAAAGGCGTGCGCCACCAACACCCGGCTCAGCCTGGAATTTTCTATACAGACTAGACTGACCTCAAAGTTGTGTGAACTCCCTGCCTCTGCCTCTTAAATCCGGGATTACAGACCTGTTCCACAATATCTGCCTTGACATATTGGCCTCTAACAAAAAAGGGACATTCATACATTTGTGCATGGGTTCATTACACTATGTACTTCTGGTTAAAACAAGGTTGTCCTGTGTGGATCGGGTTGACCTAGGACTAGATATGAATCCCAGGCTGGTCTTGATCTCCTGACCTTCCTGCCTTAGCTTCCCAAGTGTTAGAATGACGTCATGTACAGGCCACTAAAGCTGGCTGATTAGGTATTTTTAATGAACACATTTTGTTCAGACCCACCCATTAATTTTTTGTCGAACTTTTTCTTTACTTTTTGGGTTTTGTTCCCAGATTAAAGGTCCTTTATTCATTATTTTCTTTCGGTTAAAAAAAAGCAAAGCAAGCCGGGCGTTGGTGGCGCACACCTTTAATCCCAGCACTCGGGAGAGGCTCTGTGAGTTCGAGACCAGCCTGGACTACCAAGCAAGTTCCAGGACAGCCTCCAAAGCCACAGAGAAACCCTGTCTCAAAAAAACAAAAAAACAAAAAAACAAAACAAAACAAAAAAAAAGCAAAGCAGAAAGACTTTTAAAGAAACTTAGAAATTCTGCCATCCACTAAGAATAGACTGTTGGTGTGTGGTACTTAGTTTGCCCTCCCAGACTCTTGCATATACACAAATACCCACATGTCTTCTTTTCCTTCGGGAGCATGGAAGCAAGCCATATACATTATTTATATTCTGCTTTGTCACTTAATAAAAATGGTGATCATGTTTCCATGACAACAGCTACATATTGTTGCATCATGAGTCTTTAACAGGCTTACAGCGTTCCTCCTTAAGTTTGTAATGTATTTTTACTTCAGCGGTCCCTATGGCTGGAAATTCATTTTGCTTGCAAATTTTCTTATTAAATTCAGCACTGTCGCACACATCTTTGACAATAAATCTTTGCATATGTCCTTCGTGACATCCTTAGGGTAAATTCTCAAAAGTGATTTATGGGGTATTTAACCCTTTATTTGCCATGTAAATTGTGTCTGGTATGAAGTTATTATCCCCCTTCTCTTATTTGTGTGTTTCCTTGTACTTATGATGAAAGTTTTAAAAATATGCTTAAATGCAATACACTTACCTCTAACGGCCCTTTAATTAGTGATTTATTCCTGCTGTTTTTATATTCAGAAAGTTGTTATTTACCATGTGAACAAATCAATGTCCCAGTATCCATTCTATCCAGACATCAGATTAAGCCTAACATATAATTCCATCTCCTTTGCTAGATATCAGTTCACAAATGGACTTATTGATTGATTCTGAACAGTATTTATCGGAGAAAAGCAATTGGACCATTCCAGGGAAAATGTATAGGATCCTAAACAGAGAAGGATCATTTTTCCCCTTCTAAGGTAAAAGTTTAATGATGTTGTTGTTTGAGACAGTGGCTGCCCTTAGGAATGCATTTGCATCTAGGTAGCATATAAAATCTTTCCTAAGGGGTTTCAACAAATAACAGTCTACATTTCTTGTTACTTGGCAGTGTGGAGGCTGCTGGGTTCGCTGCTCCATGCAATTAGGACAGCATATTCTTTGCAGCTAGAAGGAGTCTGATGCAGCTGCAGGCATCACACTCAGGACTAAAGGAAGAGGAAAAACTGCAGTCACATGGGCAACTTTGCTCAGAAAAAGCAAAGGCCACCTGGCCTGATGGTACACACCTATGATGCAGCAGTTGGGGGCCAGAGGCAACTGCATTAGGAGTTCAAAGCCTGCAACATGCCGGACCCAAGACTAGACTTCCTGAAGCATCTGCTAGCTGCAAGGGAAGCTGGTATTTCTCATCTCTCTAGCAAAGGCACTGAGGAAGGGCTAACTAGGAACCAGTGTTTGTCAACTGGAGTTGCACTTTCTGTCATTTGAAGAATAACCTCAATACAAGATTTGATTTCTTTTTCCTTTTTCAGTTGCTTTCAATAGCTCCCCCTTCCCTTCTGAAAATATCAGTCTGAAGATTAGCTTTATTAGGCTATAAAATGTTGCCATTGTTCTCCTGGGAGGTTGTAAATACATGCCCAGCTTTATAAAGATGGAACACACTATTGTGTTAGCAAATCCTGTGAAGCAGCCTGAATGCTGGTGTTGGGACACCGATGCTGAATTCCATGTCCCTGGTCCCATTAGTCAGTGCTGGAGGTTTTAGGAGGACCCATAGCTGACTGTACCTAGGACCATACGGTTTAGATCAGGAACTGAGTGTGGTACTCCTGGGTCCTCTGTTGGGAGGTCCACCTCACAACCCTGACCTTAGCACGTGTTCACACATTCACTCAGAAGACTGCCGTCTAACTGCAGTCTCTACCTACACCAAGGCAGGCGCCTTCCTCACCAGCACAACGCTTCAGAGAACACTTGGCTCTGGAAATGGAGAAGACTTCAAAAGACCAAGGTGAGGAAAAAGTTAGCTACTCTTCGTCACAGACATAATCTCCGTCAGCTACAGTCCTCTGGACATGTTCTCTGTGGATTTAGGTTGTCACTTAGAGAAGCTTCAGGATAGGATGAGGCCAGCATGGGCTCAGTGCCGGAAAGCTCAGTGAGTTGGGATGGCCTAGGACCTTCACCAATCCTAGAAGTCTCAGAATCTTCCTCTGAGCAAAGAAAGTCATAGCGCCCACTTCACACCTTGTTTGAGAGCTCGAGATAAGAGAAACTCAGGGGGCCAGGCGTTGGTGGTGCATGCCTTTAATCCCAGCACTCTGGAGGCAGAGGCAGGTGGATCTCTGTGAGTTCGAGGCCAGCCTGGTCTACAAAGCGAGTTCCAGGACAGTCTCCAAAACAATACATAGAAACCCTGTCTCGAAAAACAAAAAACAAAAAACAACAACAACAAAAAAAGAGAAACTCAGGGAGCCTGGGTCTTCCACCTACTGAGAATTAGCTGCCAGCTGGTGCTGTGTTCTGGAGAAGCCTGACTGACCTGTTCATTAAACAGCTCCACAGCCCAGCATAGAGTAGGTTCTCAATTAAACTAGTGGTAAGTGTTCATAAGTTGAGTACAGGCCCTAAGGTGGGGTGTGACTCCAGATAGACAGTCTATTTTGGTCTAGCAGCTACACAGTGGGCTGAGGTGACGTAAGCTCCATACTCAGTCCCCTCTCCACCAACAGGGTTTTCACCTAATTTCTCCTGGTGCTGTGTCATGAATGAAACCCTGTGTCAGATCAACAAGCTGGTTTTGGTCAGTGTTTTAATCACGGCAACCAAAATCAAATTAGGACCCCACTCCATTTCTCTTCCCCCAAGTTCCTAGAACCCCAGGACCCATGAAGAGACAGAATCAGTTCCTTAACATTCTGGACCTTGGGTTAAAGCCGGTTATCCACCGCCCATGCGTCTTTGAAATTTTGCTAACACAAGAAATCAGTGCCGTGTGGCCACAGCACCAATTTGGGAGCTGAAGAGTCACCTGGCTGCAATCTGTTTCTGCTTCTCTCCATGCACAATTATAATTAAGTTATTGAGCCCACGGACCCACCCTCAGCTTGTGCGTAACTATGTGCTTCAAATACAGGACCAAGGACATCTGTTTCACAGGGTTCGTGAGCTACAGGCTCTGAAGTTAAAGATGTGTGTGTGTGGAGTTTGGTACACACTCACTGTCTAGTAAACATCTGATAGGAACTGTCAGTACTTAACTCCTTGGCTTGTGTCCATCTGCAATAGTATTTCCTGGGTTTTGTTTGTTAACCTAACAGAGATGATAACAGGGAACCTCTTCTGGCTTCAACTCTAGGCAGGCCTTTCTAGGCCCCTCACACTAGATCCCAGCCTCAACCTAAATGGACTTGAACACTTACCACTGTGTCTGGTGGCACAAGGATGTCATCCCGGGATGACCCTAAGCTCTCCTAAGTGCCTTCCTAAGATCCATGGCTTCCAAAAGAACCACTGCTGTTCTAGCAACACCAAAAGGCACAGCCTCTGTAAACCAGACTCAGTCATGGGAGCCAGCCCTTCTCCAGTTCTCCCTTTTTTTCTTTCGGGTTTTTCGAGACAGGCTTTCTCTGTGGCTTTGGAGGCTGTCCTGGAACTCCCTCTGTAGACCAGGCTGGCCTCGAACTCACAGAGATCCGCCTGCCTCTGCCTCCCGAGTGCTGGGCCTATAGGCGTGTGCCACCAATGTCTGGCTCTATCTATCCATCTTAAAGAGCAGTGAGCATGAGTGCAGAGTAGAGGTTACTGGCCAGCTCTGAGAGGTTCTCATTCTTTCATCCACATTCCTTCAAGTGGTTCTCACCTTCCTCATTTGTCTGTGGTGAGCGTGAGAGAGAGGAGAAGCATGTCACTGAGTACCTGTGTGAATGTTGTGTATGAATGTACTAGTCAACTTTCTCTGCAGAAAAAAAATATCCCCAGAAAGTCTTTGGTGATTTGTTTCTTTTTTCAGATGTACATTTTAGCTGTGGCTCTGTTCAGCTGTGCCTTCTTATTGCCAGATCTGGTTTGATGGATGTGACCATTTTGGGGACAAGCTCTCACAGTAGAGGACAAAAGCAGGAGAGATGCTTATAACACCCATCCATGTATTTAAAGACAGCGCTTGCCCAGCACACCTTTAATCCCAGCTCTCAGGAGGCAGAGGCAGGCGGATCTCTGTGAGTTCCAGGCCAGCCTGGTCTACAGAGTGAGTTCCAGGACAGCGAGGACTGTTTCACGAAAAACAAAAACAAACAAACAAAAAATAGTGCTCGGGTTTTCCCCATGCTTGGGTGCTGCTCACAACCAATTAATCAATATAATGATCATGGCTAAGCTCAAAGCCAGTAGGCATAAAAATAGATTCTACAGGGAAGCTAAACATAGAGAGACAATATATGATAATGGGAAAAAATACGGCTTACCATTTTTGACTTGACAGACACTGTATGAAAGACATAATAAGCAGCTTTCATAAATACCGCTACATATGAAAAAATTAAATTTCAGATATGTTAAAGTCTGGCTTTTGTATTCTCAATGGTTATCAGAGTCGATGTTCCCTCCCAGGTCTGTTGAAAACTAAAGCAAGCTTTCTTTCCCAGGTTGCTTTCTTCAGAGTCAAATTTGAAGAACATTCACTCCAAGTGGAGATTTAATTCTGCTGTGGGCGACTTGATTTTCCAGAAATCAGAGCACAGCCATGTCTAGGGCTCATTTCCACGTCCTCTACTTCTGTATATCCACCCGCAGTTCTCAGCCCCTCAGTGAATGCATAAGGAAGTTGTTATGGAGGCACACACCTCTAATCACAGAACCTGGGAGCAGGGGATGGCGAACACGTGTGGGTTCTAGGGTAGGACGAACCCCAGGACAGCTGGACCTTCACAGTGAGACCCCGTCTCAAACAAAGCAAAGAAAGATGCAGCTATGCGTGAAGATTGCTGTCTTCTACACAAGATCAGGTCAGTCACTTGAAGGCAGATCTGACGATTATCTGTCTTCTTGGGTCTGTATAGCAATTTCCACATTACACTGAAAGTGTCTACTGAATTTCCGGCTTATATTTGTAACAAGGGCGATCTCTGACCAGTTTGTTTAAAAACCTGTGTTGGAAAGCACAGATAGAAGGATTAAAAGTTCAAAGCCTTGGTGGGAGGATGGGTAGAAGGGAGAACTGTGGTTGGAATGTAAAATAAAACCAAAAAAATTTTAAAATGGGGGAAAAAAGTAACAAAGCATCTATACAAAGTAGAAACAAAGAAACAAAGAAAGAAACAAAGAAAGAAAGCTCAAAACCAGCTTTGGCTACATAGGAGGTTTCTGACTTAAACTGATAAAATTACAAAAATCAAATCAATTGATCCGTGTTAAGAGAAGCTTTTCTTTGTCAGCCGCTTTGGTTTATCACCCGCCAGTCGCCTGGGCTCTGCCACATTGTAGTCCCAAATAACACACAAGACGCTGTATTAATTATGAAGCTGTTGGCCTTGCTTGTTTCTTACTAGCTAGCTCTGACTTAAGTAATTACCCCATAATTGTTAATCTAAGTATGTTTCTTACCGGAGAATAGTTCCAGGCTTCCTACCCCCATGGCATTACATGTTGACTCTCTTGTGTTTCTCCTTCCCAAAATCCTCCTGGACTCCTAGCCCCACCTATCTAGATTCCTATAGGCTCAACAGTACTTTATTGACAAATAACAGGCAAATAACAGGACTTCCCCAACAGATCCGTCCATTTATTCATCTGCCAAAAAGTATCTAGAGCATTTTGGTAAGAAGGCTCAGTAAGTATGGGAGCTTGCTTCCAGAGTCTAGAGACCTAAGTTCGATTCCTGAGTTTGGTCCCAGAACCCACATGATAGAAGGAAAGCAATAGACAGATTCCTCCAAGTTGTCCTCTAACATCTACACATGTGCCATAGCATGCACGCGCCCCCCCCCCCCCACACACACGTTAAAGTCTGGAGAATGCTCTTTCTTTAGTCCCCTTAGGGAAATAATGGGCACCATGAACCCTTTACATGGAAAATGTCTACACCAACACACTCCCATCATTTCAATGACCAATAGGTCCCTGGCTGCCAGTATCTCCTTTAGGCTGTTGCACGCAGGGATGTAGGAACCATTTCTTAGCACTTTCCTGTCCTCAACAGCCAACACAGAGCCTAGAACTCAGAGTAAATCCTTAGTTTATGTTGGCTGAGTAAAGGAGTCCATGAAGTAGGGCAGACATGACGGTGACATGAATAGAGCTCATTGCTGGCTGCGTACGTGGTTCCTAAGGGCTTTTCGCGTGTAACCACACTGAAATCTCACAACAAATGATGAAGTAAACACTGTTATTAACCGTATTTTTATGGAAGGGGGAGGGAGACACCAAAAGCTTCAGAGGTTTGCTCAAGGTCACTCAGTCAGATTCAGAGTCTGTAATTAAAGTCACTCTACAGGAATAAAAGGAGGTAACATGTTTAGGAAGCTTCTTTTTTTTCTTGTGTTTTTTCATTCACATGATGTCCTTAGGGCTTGCTTGGTATGGGCTTGGCATGGAGTATGTTTCTAGCTGTTACTGGAGAGTAGTGGACCATATTTTCCTGCTTTGCCAGTCACCCAAGTCAGGTGGGAGACCTTCTGAGTTCTTGCCCCATGGTAAGATCTATATTGAGCAATTCTTGGTCCCAAACCAGAAGTGCAGGTTCTCCCAAACAGGATCATTTCCTTATAAATAGCCAAGACTGATGGGGTTGGTTCATTGCCTTTATAATATATTTGCATCAACCCTGAGTATCACGATCTGGTTGGACTAGCCCGTCAGGTAGGGAGTCTTTGATGTCTCGATCAACTCACTTTATCTAGAGCAAATAGCCATGTGCCCATCTGTCACTGGTCAAACACAAAGGGCCTGATTGCTTTTAAATTGTCGTGGCAGCCTTTGTGGGCTCCTGAGAAAATACTGTACTCTAGAGTCAGCAGTTGTGCCGAGTAGCGACAGGAAAGACAAGTGACTGCCGCTCCTCCCCCGTGCTTGAATTAAACCCTGGCCCCTTGGGTCTCAGTTTCCATCAGTGACAGGGAAGAACACTGCATGCTTGCTTGTCCTTGATGTCTGTCGAAGCTCTGAAGGTCTCAGAGTGCATGGATTTGTTTAGCCCGGAGCTTTTGCAACAGGCCAGAGCTGTGAAGAAAGAGGTGAGACATGTACATTTCTTCCTTTGTTTGCATTTTTTTTTTCTGCAACTATATATCTCCAAAATGTTATTTTCTGGAGTTAACTTTAGGCATGGAGGCTAAGACAATCAGGAAAACAAAACAAAACAAAACACCAGGCCTGGCAATGTGGGTCACTTGTTGAAGGGTTTCCCTGCCATCGGCGAGGTACTGGAGTCAGTCCCCAGCACCACACAGTGTTGTGATACACAAGCTGCAGTCCCAGAACTTGGGAGATTGCGGAGAGCTCCACAATGAGTTCGAGACCAGCCCGGACTGTATTATACTCTTTCAAAATAAGACAAAGAGTCAAAACCACCAGAAAGCATTGCTGTCATCCTGAAGCTCACCTTGTCCGGAGAAGAGTAGATACTATGGTAAGCAAAGGAGCCATTCCACCGATTAGAAGGTAGAGACTTCTGTGGAGAAAATGAAACACAGATGAGGGTTTATTGGGTTGAATCACGGGCCCCACACCCCAATCGTACATTGAAGTCCTCACCCTCAGTACCTCAGAATGAGACCTTATTTGGAAAGAGTCACTGCCAATATAATTACTTGAGCTGAGGTCATAGTGGTATAAGATAGGTCCTACTCCACTCTGATTGGTGTCCTCATAAAAAGAGGGAAACTGGTCACACACATAGAGGGAAGGGGAACAGAGCAGGGAGAAGCAGAGGAAGACTTGTGCTGGAGAGATGGATCAGACGTTAGGAGAGCAATCATATCACTCTTGCAAAGACCTGAATTTAGGGGGCCGGAGAGATGGCTCATTGGTTAAGAGCACTGACTACTCTTCCAAAGGTCCCGGGTTCAATTTCCAGCACCCACATGGCAGCTGACAACTGTCCAAACTCCTGTTCCAGGACATCCAATACTCTCATAAAGATATTGATGCAGGCAAAACACCAATGTACATAAAATAAATAATTAAAAAAAAAAGGACCGGAGTTCAGCACCCAGCACCCATGTCTGGAGGTTCACAACTGCCTGTAACTCCCTCTTCTGTCCCCAAGAGCACTGCACTCACACATGTATACACTTATACATGCACAGATACATGCTAAAATATCTTTAAAAGAATGCTGTTTGATCATGAAGGTGCAGACCAGGGTAGTGCATCTATCTGCAAACCAAAGACACCAAGAGCTGAGAGAAAATGAAGGCATTCCAGGGACTTAGAGAAAACTGCTGTGCTCGCCCCTTCACCCTGGCCTTTTAGCCTTCCAAGCTGTGGCAATGTCTGTACCTTGTTTAAGTCTCCCAGAGTGTGGTTAGAGATGTAAGATGCCAACAACAGTGTTTAAGATGCAGGCCATTGAGTAACTGTCTGTGAGCTATGATCGCTTCTAAAAAGACGATAACTTAGCCGCTGGATGAGTGAGGAGCCAGAGATGAAAAGTGGAAGCGGTGATTCTGTCATTTTAGCGTGGTTCAGAGAACACCGGTGAAGGCTGTAAGAAATGACCAAGTTATGGAGAGTGTATATCTATAAACACACGTCTGTTGCTGTGATTTTTATTTTTTATTCTTCATTCATATACCCCCCACTGACATTTCCTCTTCTTCTACTCCTCCAAGTCGCACCCCACAACACCTCCCCTCCTCCCCAGATCAACTCCTCCTCTGTTTCCCTTCAGAAAAGAGCAGACCTTCCACGGATATCAACCCAACACAGCATAGTAAGTTACAGTAAGACCAGGCACCTCCCCTCATATCAGGACTGGGCAAGGTGACCCAGTAGCAGAAAAAGGGTCCCAAGAGCAGGCAAAAGAGTCAAAGACACTCCCACTCCCACTGTCAGGAGTCCCACAATAACACAAAGTCAACAACTATAACATCTATGCACAGCACTTCATTCAGATCCATACAGGCTCCCTGATGATTGTCACTTCCATTTCTATCAGCTCCTGTGAGCCCTGATAAGTTGACTCTGTGTTCTCCTGGTGCCCTACACTCCTCTGACTCCTACAATTCTTCCTCCCCTCTTCCACAAGGTTCCCCAAGGTGCAAAAGGGAGAGACCTGATAGGTATCTTTAATATGTGTTCTCTCTCTCTCTCTCTCTCTCTCTCTCTCTCTCTCTCTCTGTCTGTCTCTCTGTCTCTGCTTACTGTTTGGCTGTGAGTCTCTGCATCTGCTCCCATAAGCTACTGGAGGAAGCCTCTTTGATGATTATTGGGCTAGGTACTTATCTATGATTATAGCAGAAGATCACTAGGAATCTTTTATTGGTATTTGTTTGTTTGGTTTTGTATCTATCTATCTATCTATCTATCTATCTATCTATCTATCTATCTTTCTTTCTGTCTGTCTGTCTTTGGAGACAGGATTTCTTTGTGTGGCCTTGGCTGTTTTGGAACTTGCTCTGTAGACCAGGTTGGCCTTGAACTCACAGAGATCCATTTGCCTCTACCTCCCTAGTACTAGGATTAAAGACCTGTGCCTCTACTGCCCAGCTTTATTTTGTTTTTGTTTTTTTCTGTCCTAGGTCTCTGGGCTGTCCAGGATCTGGTTCCTGGTTATTCAGGCAATGATGGGCATGGGCTCCCTTTTGTGCCACAGGCCTCAAATAAGATCAATCATTGGTTGATCAGTCCCAGAGATCTGTGCCTCCATTGTCCCCACACATATTGAAGGCAGGATAGATTAAAGGTCAAAGCTTTTGTGGCTGGGTTGGTGTTCCTGTCCCACCACTGAAAGTTGCCTGGTTACAGGAGATGGCCAGTTCTGGCTCCCTGTCCTCTATTGATAGAAGTCCTTGTTCGGGTCACCTTCATAGAATCCTGGAAGTTTCTATAGCATTAGGTTTCCACATCATTCTACAAATGCTCTCCAATTTCAATGTCTCTTCCCAGATTCTCTTCTTTCATTCCTCCCTGTACTTCCTGTTCCCATTCCTACTCATCCCAATACACCCACAAAATCTATTTTATTTCCCCTTCCCAGGGAAATCCATGTGTCCCTCTTGGAGCCTTTCTTGTTAGTTAGCCTTTCTAAGTCTGTGGATTGTAGCATGGTTATCCTTTACTTTCCAGCTATTTTTTTCTTTTAATTGAGTACATACCATGTTTGTCTTTCTGGGTGTGGACTACCTCCATCAGGATGATTTTTTTTCTACTTCTATCCATTTTCCTGAAAACTTCATGATATCATTTATTTAACAGCTGCATAATACTCTACTGTGTAAATGTACCACATTTTTTTTTTTTTATCCATTCTTTGGTTGAGAGACATCTAGGCTGCTTCTAGTTTCTGGCTATTATGAATAAACCTGCTATGAACATCGTTGAACAACTGTTTCTGCAGAAGGATGGAGCATCTTGGGTATGTTCCCAAGAGTGGTATAACTGGGTCTTGAGGTAGATCTATTCACATTTTTCTGAGAGTCGCCATATTGACTTCCTTAGTGGTTATGCAAGTTTGTACTCTATGTTCGGGTGGCTCTTAAACCAAATGAGCTCATGTGTACATGGATGACTGTAAGTATATTGATTCAGAAAGGTATTCTTTTGGTTAAGAAAGAAATAGAAGGGGAGCTAGGTATGTGTCACACTCCTCTAATCTCAGCACTCAAGGCTGAACCCTGAGTTCAAGACCAGCCTATCTCAGAACAACAATTCAGGCTATGGGCCAGCTGAGCAACCTTCCCCTAGAGTAATCTCGTTGGTTTCAGGATCCTGGGATACAGAATCTCTGCTGCAGGTTTTCCTGTAGGAAGCTTCTTAGGTTGAACCTTGGGAATGAAGGAAGGCAGGTGGTAGCTAGCTTCATGGAAAACTACAAATACGATGACCATTCAGTGAGCTGAGGCTGGCAGGCTGTGCCTTGCCACTCTTAGATGTGGGCTACTCTGGGAGAGTTCCATGGTCCTAAAGGAGGGAGCTCAGAGTGGGAGGCAGCAGGCATTTCCAGCAGCCAGAGCAATGGATGCTGTGGTCAGAAAGGTTAGTTGGATCAGTGAATCTTAACATTGACTGCAATTCCTGGCTCCACAAAGGCAGGCAGCCTATAGATCCACTTGGCTTTGTACTTTTTATTTTTTATTTTTTAAATTCAAGGCCATATTGACAACCTTGTCTGGCCTGGAACTCACTATATAGAACACCCTGACTTAGAACTTTTAGCAATCTTCTTGGCTCTGTCCTCTACCTGCTGTGATTACAGGTGCTAGCTACCGTGCCAGGCTTATTTCCTATTGTTTAAAAAAAAATCAGGAGCCAGGTGTTGGTGGTGCATGCCTTTAATCCCAGCACTCGGGAGGCAGAGGCAGGCGGATCTCTGTGAGTTCGAAGCCAGCCTGGTCTACAGAGCGAGTTCCAGGACAGCCTCCAAAACAATACAGAGAAACCCTGTCTCAAAAAACCAACAAAACAAAGCAGGTTTTCAGGAAAACATATAGATTTGTTCTCTCTGTGTGTGCATTTTGTCTTAATGGTCTTCACACTCACTGGCGTATAGCTGCAAGTTTGTAGTAGTACATGTGTATACGTCCACACTTACTCAGCAGTAAATGCAGAAATGCAGGTTGGAGAGCATGTTAGCTCACCGGCTCTGACTCATTCTTCCCTCTCCATGGTGCCTTCTCCATCCCACTTAAATGAGTGTAGTCACATGGTTCAGTGCTCTAAGCTAATTCTGGAAGATGGATGCCTGAGATTTGGAGTCACTGAGTGATGTTGGTGACAGCAGGATGTTGGTGTTGCTCAACGGTATCACTATCCTCATCCTCTATCCCCAGCCATTGCTATTAATTTTTTTGAGGCAGAGTCTCACTGTATTTCCCAGGCTGTCCTCAAGCTCATGACAACTCCTGTTCCAGTCTCCCAAGGGCTGAGATTACAGGCATGCGCACTGTGCCTTTGTTCTTCATTGACGGAGGGTATATTCAGTTCTGTGGGCAGATCTGGGGTTGTCAGCAGAAGGTTGGCTAAAGGTGTGTGTGTGTTATCTGAATGATCACAACACATGGCTTTTGCTCAGGGCCAGATAATTAAGTTGCTGCTAATGTTTTTTGTCCTGGTGGACAAAATGCTGTGAGTTTCATATAAACATTATAGGAAACATTCCAATTATTTTCTTTTTCCACATAAATTTAATTAATACCATCCTCAAACGCAGAGAAGAGTAAGAAAAGAATAGTACAGATGCAGGGATGGGGGAGACAGATCAGCTGACAAAATGCTTGTCATGCAAACAGGAGGAGCTGAGTTTAGATCTCTAGCACCTGCATGAACAATTGAGTGTGTGGACACATGCCTATAAGGCAAACAGGGGAGGCTTCATGAGACTTACCAGCCAGCAAGCCTAGCTGAATCAATGAGCTTCAAACTCAATGAGCGATCCTGCCTCTAAAATATTAGGTGGGGTTATGCGGTAGTAGCGTACGCCTTTAATCCCAGCACTCCGGAGGCAGAGGCAGGTGGAGCTCTGATTTCAAGGCCAGCCTGGTCTACAAAGTTCCAGGACAACCAGGGTTATGCAGAGAAACCCTGTCTCTAAAAAGTAAACAAATAAACAAATCATTAGGAGGGACTAGAAAGTTAGCTCAGTGGTTAAGAGCTCACACTCTTCTTGCAAAGGACCCAAGTTCAATTTCCAGTACCCATGTCAGTCAACTTACAAGTACCCATAACTCCAGTTCCAGAGGGGGAATCCCACATTTCTGTCCTCCATGGGCACTCATGTGTACACATCCACACACAGACAAGTGTGTAATTAATAATAATAAAATCCTAAAACAAAAGGTTGAGAGTGACCGAGGGAGACACTGCTTATTGACCTCTGTCCTCCATATACTCGCATAAGCATGTGTGTGCACGTAAACACACACATGTGTACTCATAGACACACACACACACACACACACATACACGTTCAGGTGAATTGTGCAGAGTCATCACTGAAGAACACTCGCTGCATCTGTGCACATCTGCTGACTAAGCAGCCAGAGGAAGTTATGCATGCATGTGGTACCCTTTTACCTAAAATGTTTCACTATATGTGTCTTCTAAAATTCAACATTGTTGTGAGCTGGCCATGGTGGTGATGCCACTACACCCCCAAAAAATCTGGAGACTGAAGCAAAGAAAAATCAGGAGTTCAAGGTCATCCTTGGCTACCGAGAAAGTTTGATGCCAGCTTGACTTACATGAGGCCTGCTCTCATAAAAGTTACAAAAGAAAAAATGAGCAAACCAACCAACCAACAACCAACTAAACACAACCACACAAAGAGCCCTGGGATATTCTTTTACTGTTTTCATACTTATATTAGAATCATCATGGAGTATTTTGATTTTCTGAAATATTCTTCAAATACCTTCCATAACTATGCCTTTCTCTGACAGACCGAATCAGAGGCAACACTGGAAGTCTTTTTAAATATAAACTCACCTCTACTTTTTGTCTTTAATGACTTTGATTTGTGCAGACATCAGGTCTATTGGGTTATAAAATATTCTGCATTCTATAGTTGCCTTTTTCCTGACTTTTTTCTTAAACACAATTAAAGACCTACTAATCCAATTCCTAAACTTAGTTTTATATATATATATATATATATATGCTTACCACCTATCAATTTGTAGATAACAGGAAGACCCATATCTGAACCCAATGTTTCTTTGCTGGGGAATTGTGTCTCTACACTTGGCAGAAGTAGAGACATTTGGGGAGCCATAAACTCATCAGGGTGATGTTTTAGAATCTCATGGGCGCTGGCAGAGCTGCATTGCAGGGGACAGATACCCATAGTGCAGCTGTGTTTGGTTCCAAATGACAACAGGGTTGACACTGAGAAACCTTTTGATGTAGGGTCTGGCATCCAGCTTGCTCAGTCACCTCAGGTGAGTGCTTCATTATCTCCGAGCTCCTCTGGAGGATTATTTCCAGCTATGACCAAGCAGGAAAAAGTAAACTCTACTCAGTGCTTGGCATCTCTGCAGTGGGGACCGACTGGCTTAGGCACATTCCTTGCCAAAATCTTGAATTTGAACAGCAGGCCTTATTCATTTTGTCTTTAACATCCTCTTTCACATGATATAGATAAACTATGTTGGGCCAAACCACACTGGACAGTTTGTCTCCGCCATGAGACAAATGGTGTGTGGTTAAACAGTGTCACACAGTATTGCCTGTCACTGGCAACTTTCATGATTGGTTAAAAATAGTGAAAGAGGAGAAAGATTGGGAAAGGAAAATGTCAGCACAGACACACTCTGCTATTCTTGGGAAGTGAGCAAAGGGGTGGTGGTTCAGATAACAGCAAAATAGGTCATCTAAACCATTCTGATGAGCGGAGAGTATAAATCAGCGGTAGAGATCTGCCTAGTACGATTGAGGTCTTGGGTTCAACTCCCAGTACTGAAATGTAAAGAGAGTGGAGACAGATATGGGTGGGAATGAGATAGATAGATAGATAGATAGATACATACATACATACATACATACATACATACATACATACATAGACAGAATAACAACATTCAGTCCCTGAGAATGTTGGTTCTAGGTGCCCGTGTCAACCAACTTACAAGTGAACAGAATGCACACAAACACTTAGAATTCAGTCAGGCAGTAGTGTTACACACCTTAATCTCAACACTTGAGAGGCAGAGGCAGGTGGATCTCTGTGAGTTGGAGGCCAGCTTGGTCTACAGAGTGAATTCCAGGACAGCCAGGACTGTTACACAGAGACAAACTGTCTTGAAAAAACTAAAGTAAACTAAAACAAACAAGTACTTAGAATTCCTTTAGCTCTTAAATATTTTAACTCTGTGACAAACTTCCCTTCCCCAAGCTGGCCACAGCAACTAACTACGCCTGGCTTGTGATTTCTTCTGATAAGTATAGGGCTGAGGCCAGACACAGTGGTAGACACCTGTAATCCAGCATTTGGGAGATGGAAGAAACAAGATGAGAATTTCACTCCAAGTTACTCTCAGCTATCAAGGTCCAGGTCAGCCTAGGCTACATGAGACCTTGTCTCAAACCAAAAACAACAAAATATTTTTTAGGGTGGGGGTGGGGGTGGGGCTGGAGAGATGACTCAGTGGCTAAGAGCACTTGCAGTCACAAGGACCAAAATATGGATCCCAACCTGCTTAACATCCCAGTCATCCTGAAGATGCGTGAAATTCAATCCTCAAGGAAACTGCCATAGGTGCCCAGGTATATATATGAGCACACGAAGACACACACACACACACACACACACACACACACACACACCACACAGAAATAAAACAGAGTGACACAAAATAAACCAGAAAGAAAGAAAGAAGGAAGGAAAGAAGGAAAGAAAGAAAAAGAGAGAGAGATAAAGAGAGAAAGAAAGATTGGTGGTGCATGCCTTTAATCCCAACACTTGGGAGACAGAAGCAGGCGGATCTCTGTGAGTTCGAAGCTAGCTTGGTCTTCAGAACGAGTTCCAGGACAGCCTCCAAAGCAATACAGAGAAACCCTGTGTCGACAACCCCCTCCCCCCAAAAAAAGAAAGAAAGGAAGGAAAAAAGGATTAATGAAAGAAAACAAAAGCAACAACAGCAATCTGTAGGCTCTTTTATTAGATATAATGTGATATAATCCTACACTCCTGAGACAGGTGGATCCTTTTAAGTTCAAACCCAGACTGAACTACATAGAGATCCCCTGTCTAAAACCCCAAAGCTCCCCAACTAGTGGGCACTCTTGAAATCTAGATGTACTTATAGCCACAATGGTGGCAGCACTGCATGCTTCTTAGGCAAGATCACAAAAGCCAGCTCAGTGTCCACTTGGAGCTCTGGAGCCAAGCCACCAGGCCCCAAGGAAACCCAGGAGCTGAGGCAAGAACCCACATGCTGGAGCACCAAAGACATCAGCACCCAGGCCCAGATGGGCTCCCAGCTCCACAAACCAGTACTCCATGAGAAGCACAGTTCAGACTATAGATACATGAGCTGCACAAATAATGGTTGCCATGGCATCCACCTTTGGGATGATTTGCAAAGTACTATGTAACTGATGTTAATGTTGATATCTAAGTGTTCATATACTTGCTTTGTAATTGAGAACGTTGAATTTCATTGGCCAAACCATTCAAACTCCAGTCTTTGTGGTTCCAAAGTCTGTGTCCTGAATGTCCGTACGCCACAGCTGATTGAGGAGACTGTGTGAGTCTTCATGATAAGAAAGATAAAACTGATGCGGGGAAGAGAGACCCAAACTTTTGTACATCAATAAAACAAGACAAAATTCAGATTCAGAATTCCTACTGGCCGTCAACAATGGCAATATTAATCCTGTGGAGTTGCTCTATGGGAAAGTTCAATATGTGAGATCCAAAACTTTGAATTGGATGCCCAGGCAGAAGCTCAGGTGTCAGATTGCTTGCATGTTATACATGAGGCCCTGGATTTGATCTCCAGCACCACATAACCCCCGGTGTGGTTGTGCATAGCTGTAACCATAGCACCTGAGATTTGGAGTCAGAAAGATCTGACGTTTGAGTCTAGGTGAGGTGACATGAGAGCTTGTCTTCAAAAAAAATTTTTTTGAGCTAAGCATGGTGACACACTCCTGTAAGTTTTTGAGCTAAGCATGGTGACACACTCCTGTAAGTTTTTGAGCTAGGCATGGTGACACACTCCTGTGATCTTAGCCATCAGAAGGCTGGGAAGAAAGATCAGGGATTTGAGCATCGCCTACAAAGTAACACATTGCATTAAAAAGGGCATTTGGTGATCTGAAATGTTTCTCTGAGATGGAAATAACTGAAAAGGAATTACATTGCCATTAAAAAATATACCTAGGACAACTAGGTGACTACCTGTAGAAATTACTTAACAATTATATTAAATGGCAAAAGTGAATCATGAGATGGAATGTTCCCTCAGCTCAGGATGCCATAAAGAACAGAGAGGGATGATGGGACCTTGTATTTAGTGTAACCTTAACCCCAGTTCTACTGGCCTGGTGCTTAGTATTAGCTATCGCTTATTTTAAAAAATTAATACATTTATTTATTTATTTAGTGTGTGTGTGTGTGTGTGTGTGTGTGTGTGTGTGTGTGTGTACGGCAGAGGATAACATCTTACCTTCCTCCATGTACATCCTGGGGATTGAGTTCTGGTTACCAGGTTTGGTGGCGGGTTTACTTACCTGCTGAAACATCTTGACAGCGCATTTTTCAGCCTTTAAATAATGTTAGGAGGAAGCATTACTATCTGTTTTACATAGGAGAATCGAGGCCCAGAGATATTAAGGAACTTGTCCCAGATCAAATAACTCAAGCCTGACTGCTCCCGGAGACCAAGATGAACAACCCCAGAGGAAGAGAGGGGAGAGGCAACCTCAGGCAGAAACGACAGCAGATAGAGCAGATAGAGCAGAGGCACAAGCTCTGCTTCAAGCAGAAGTAGGCTTGCTTTTTTTTTTTTTAATTTAAAAATTCTTGGGCTGGAGAGATGGATCAGCTGTTAAAGGGTAGACTCACAAGCAAAAATATGAGTTTGATTCCCAGCACCCACGGTTGTCTCCAGTCACCAAAAAATAAATAAACAAATAAATAAGTAAATAATCTTTTCATGTAATATATTTTAATTATGTTTCCCCTCCTCCAAATTCCCCCAGATCCTCCCTACATCCCTGCCTGCCCAATTTCATGTTCTCTCCCTCAAAACAAAGAAAAAAAAATCAAAATAATAAACCAGCAAAACAAGAAATGCCAAGATAAAACACAAGGCCCACAAACAAACTAAAAACAAAATATGGAATTCATCTTGTGTTGGCCAAGGACTCCTAGTCATGGGCCTGCCCTCGTAGAATGTGGTTAATATGCTGTGATACTCCATGGGAGAAAACTAGTCTCCCTTTCCCAGTGGGCATCAATTGAACATAGCTTCACAGCTAGGGATGGGACTTTGAGGCTGTACCTCCTTCTCATTGATGGGACTTTGTCTAGCTTGCTGTCACAGTCTCTGTGGCTTCATATGTGCGTCAGGTCTGCTGTGTCTGGAAGGCAATTACCCAGTATGTCTGACTCTTACAATCTTACTTTCTTTCCTGTGTAGATCCCTGAGCCTTGAGGGAAGGGGTTTGAGGATGACAACCCACTTACAGCTGAGGGCTTCAAAGTCTCTCACTCTCTGCCCATTGGACAGTTGTGGGTCTCTGTGCTAGTTACCATCCATTGAAATCACCATTCTGTGATGAGGATTGCACAACACGCTGGCCTCTTGGTGTAACAAAAGTCATTAGGAGTTGTTTCATTGCCACGTTCCTTTATCAGAACAACAGTAGGAGGTTTTCTCCTAGGACCATGACCTTTCTAATCTCTTGGCACTTTAGCAAGTGTCAGGTATAGGTTTCAACCTGTGAACTGCGCTTAAATCCAATTCTGTGTCATGGGTACCCTGTGTTCAGTGAAGAGAGCAAGCAAGATTTTTTTTTCCTTTTTTGGCTTTTCAATACAGTTTCTCTGTGTAATAGCAATGGCTGTCCTGGAACTCTCTCTGTAGACCAGGCTGGCTTCAAATTCATTGAGATCCGCCTGCCTCTGCCTCCCCAGTGCTGGGATTAAAGACGTGCACTACCACAGACGGGCTAGCAAGCAAGTATTTAACAACTGCTGAGCTGGCTAGTGCTAAGTCCTTGGGGTATAAAGAAGAACACACAGAGGTTTCAGCCTAAAGGACTTCCTGGATTGGTGAGTCTAGTATGCCCTCTGTCCTTTTTTTCTGGGGACACTGCAAGATATCTAAGGACAGATGCAAAAGAAGTGAGGGCCCACACAATAAGTAATGAATAAACACTAAGAAATAACAAATCAATAATAAATGTCCGAGTTTATTTCCCATTGCTGTGATAACATATCCAACAGAAACACCTTAGAAGAAGTGTCCAGCTCGCAATGTGTCATGAAGGACAGTCAACCACAAGGAACTTGAGGCAGCATACATACTACATCTACATTCAGGTAGCAGTGAAAAAAAAATCAATGCTTGCTGATGCTGGGTTCGACTTCTCCATTCACATAGCCCAGGAGCCCAGTCAGGAAATGATGTCATCCACTGTGGTTGGCTCTTTCCACCTCAATTAATGTAATCAAGATGATTCTTCACAGGCGTGCCCAGAGGCCCACTCCTAAGTGATTCTAGATCCTGGCAAGCTAACAACACTAACTATCCCAGTAAGCAGTGCTC
>NW_024429204.1:24005909-24053409 GCF_017639785.1 Mesocricetus auratus | reverse complement strand
GGATCTGTGTCTGTCCTCAGAGAACAGGCTGTGCTTTGACTGAGGCTTGCTGAAGCTGTGAGGATTTCCCCAGCACTGCTTCTGAGAACCCAGGCTGAGCCTCCTCAGTTTGCACAGCTTCCTGGTATTAATAGAGGCTTTGGAAGAGCACACTCAATGGGCTCTGTTCACTTCCAGGAAACAGACTTCAGCTACTAGAACACACCAGGCACCTGCTTGTCGTAATGATGCCGCCTGTGGCCCAAGGAAGAAGACTTCATTCCCTGGTCCCCAGGAGGACATCATGGGAAGGCGGTCACACAGGACCCCCACTCAGAAAGACTGTCATCTGTTTTAGTGCTCTGAGGAAGCCACCTGGAAATTGTTACAATATGAACAAGTGACGCTATGCTTTGGTTTTGTATCGGGCCCTACAAATTATGTATGTCATCCTCTTCATGTCTCTGCCCTTTGCATACAGTGTTCTTATGCTGACCCTCTCCCACCATATTGATCTGAGAGATTAAGGCTTACTTCCTGTGTCTTTCCTGCCTTCTTCTCTTCTTCTTCCTGCTCCTCATTTTCCTATTCTCTACTTCCATTCTTTCTCTAAAGAAGGCGTGCGAGTGTGCGTGCGTGCGTGCGTGCGTGCCTGTGTGTGTGTGGGGGGCGGGGGTGTATTTACTTAAGCAAGGGCAATTTACCAATGACTACAGCACTGAGAAATACGACTGTCCTCCCCCTGCCAGCAACCATTAAATGTCTCAGGAGGAAGAAAGGGTTTAACATCTCCCTGATCCATGACAGGACATTGACAGGCATACCTGCGCAGGTAGGCACTGCTACCGTAAGTTCATGAGCACAATGGCCGTGTCATGTCCCCAAGAAGACAGCACATTTCATGGCACCCTTCCCTGCTTTTTCTGGCTCTTATTTTTCTCCCTGCCCCCACTCAGATGTTCCCTGAGCCTTGACGTGAGTGACACAGGTGTTCCATGTTTAATGCTGAGCACCAGTCACTATTCTCTGGGCTTTGAATAGCTACAAGTCTCAGCCTTGATCATGACCTGCAAACAGAGGTGTCTCTGGTTAGGACTGAGATCAGCACGAATCTATGGTATAAACAAACATTTTTATTTCATATAGTCTATTTATGGTGGGTTGGGGCCAAGACTCAGGTCTGCAGACTCTACAGCAAGTGCCTTTACTGGATCAGCCATTTGCTGGCCTTAATATGATATATTGGAAAACACTTTGGCACTATGCGCATCTAGAACCGACTTACTTTTCTTCTCTTATTAAAATGGCTGTGAGGTTCTCTCTTTTGAGTAAAGAAATCAGAATGAAGGGGTCTCTCAGTTTCTGATGTATTGCTGGGAAGAGACACTACAACCAAAGTGACTCTTACAATGAAAACATTTCATTGGAGGCTTGCTTACTGTTTAGAGGGTTAGCCCATGATTGTCACGATGGGACACAAGCAAGCATGACACTGGAGTTGTAACTGGGAGCTTTACATCTTGATCTGCTGGCAGTAAGCAGAGAGAGAGAAAGCCTGAGCCTGGCAGGGCTTTTAAAACCTCAAAGCTCACCCCTAGCGACACGCCTCCAGGAAGGCCACACCTCCTCCAACAAGGCCACACCTCCTAACACCTCCCAAACTGTTCCACTGACAGGGAACCAAACATTCAAGTATATGATCCTATGAGGGTAATTCTCATTCCTATCCCCCAAGGGGCCAATGGGAATGGCTCTGTGGATGAAGAAACTTGCTATTAAACCTGACAATCTGAATCTGATTCTTGGAACCCATGTAGTAAGAGTGAAGAGCTCACTTCAGGGGATGGAGAGATGGCTCAGTGGCTAGGAGCACCCACTGCTCTTCCAGAGGACCTGGGTTCAATTCCCAGCACCCACATGGCAGCTCACGACTGTCTATAACTCCAGGATCTGACACCCTCACACAGACATACACGCAGACAGAACACCAATGCATATAAAACAAAAGTAAATAAAAGAAAAAGAACTGACTCCAGGAAGTTTTCCTGTGACCCTCATAACACATATACACACCCATCTACTGAATAAGTAAATACACGCAAAAGAATTTATTGAAAGTAAGGAGTCAAGGTAAGGAAAACAAAGAAGAGAAAAAAATGCTAAGGGAAATACCACAAGGCTAAGGACAATATTAATACTGAAAAAGGAGTCACGAAGTCTTGCATGCCTGCTGTGGATGGGACAACACTTGCCTTAGCTGCCAGGGAAAAAAGAAAACATTTTCAGTTATTTGTTCTTAACACCTCCAGAGCTTAAAATAAAAATCAGTGTATTAAGAATGATACAATAATTGCTGCCTCTGTGCTCAAAGACAGGGCTGTTTGGCAATGGGAAGGAAGTGCTTCTCACAAATTGCCATAAGGGCAGCTTTTAATGAACTGGTGGTTCTTTCTGAGATCCTCACTATGCAGCAACATATATGAGAAGGTGTATTTTAGATTACTAAAAACCGCTAATAATGTAGGAAAACAAAAAGACAATGTGTTCCGCTGATAGCTAAGGTTGAGACTAACTACAATTTGAGTTTAATTGCAAATATTAGGGCTGGGGATGTGCCACAGCAGTAGAGCACCTGCCTAGCACGCACAAGGTCATGGATTTGAACCCAAGAACTGTGGTAACAGCGACAGCAGTCCAAAGAGACATTGCAGTTTCCAGTCAGGACAAGGGAAGCGATTCTACTGTAAGAAACAACTTGGGAAATCTTCACATTACACAGCAAAGGCCCACTTCTTCCTTGACATCTGTGTTTCCCTTGGGCTAATGGGGTGTGTGTTTTGTGTCCTCTTCAGCCAGGAGCACAGTGATGATGCTCCAGGGTTTCCAGGACTGTCAGACAGGAGATACGGTGGCACATTCATGGCGGTACCACATCTGGAAGCCTTTGCCTCCAAACATCAAATCTCAGGCTTACTCACCTGTTACTGGCCTAACACCTAACTAAGGGGGATGGGCAAGTCAAGCCCACCACATTTCAGCAGTGTGAAGAAGTGGAAATATTTGGAGCACACTCTACATGACTATACTTAGGGAGCTATCCATCTATTCTCTCCCTAACTCTGTTTCTCTCTCATCTATCTGTCTGTCTGTCTGTCTGTCTGTCTGTACGCCAGCCTATCCTCTATGATCCAACACAGCGCTAGGGAATCAAGACCAAGGCCTAAATAAGCTAGGCATGTCCAATAGCACAGAACCTGCTGCCTCTATAACACAAATTGTTTAAATGAGTATATGAGTTGTGTATTGCTATGTAATAAATCCCCCTACCATGAGTGAAAGCATTCATAAATAGTGAACATATATATATTAAAATTCTTGAGCAGAGAATTGAGTATGATGATGTGTATGTATAATCTAAAATTTTAGGAGGTAGAGACAGGAACATGAGTAGTTCAGGGCCAGCTTCAACTACATAGTAAGTAGCAGATTAACATGGACTTCATGAGACTGCATTTCAAAATGTGTGTGTGTGTGTGTGTGTGTGTGTGTGTGTTTAAATCAGGGTATGGTGTCATATGCCTATAGTTCCAGATACTTTGGAGGTCAAGATGAGAGGATCATAATAAACTTGAGGTCAGCGTTGGCTGTAAACAACAACTTCAAAACATTCGGAATTTGAATGTATGCCTTTCCCCAGCTCACCAGCCCATTCCCATTCTCCGGTGAGCTCTTAATAAACTGTCTACATTCTACTACATTTAAAAATATATGTGTGTACAAGTATTGAAACCGTGATTTTGATATATTGCCCAAGCTAGTCTCAGACTCATGGATTCATAAGATCCTCCTGCCTCAGTCTGCAGAAGAACTGGGACTATGGGCATGTACTACAAGTCCAGGCATCCTATGGTGTCTCTTACTGAACATCTTCTGGGCACTGGTGAAATCCTAAGAGATACGTTGGTGAACAATGATGACATAATCTTTCTCTGCAAGAAGTTTTCAGGTTGAGAAAGGCCACCAGTGCACAGGAGACATGAGTACCAGCCAGAGGAGAGCTTGAGATTCTCCAGTCTAACAGCCAAGCTCTAATCCAGGTCTCTCACCTCATTGTTTTTTACCATCCACCAAATCCTGCCACCACCTTTTAGCTTTCAAAGGCTTTGAAAGGACGGTCTATAGCTTGCATTTCAAAGAACCGTGTAGCCTGCTCTCTGGCAAGAGGCAAGAACACTGCTCTTGTTGGCTTGTACCCAACAGCAAGAGGAATGAATCTAGTCCCTGTTCTCAGGGACTTAACACCCTTGCTAGAAAATTTCCAGTTAATGATGGTCAGCACAATGAAATGTCAATTACAGCTCGGAGATTTTCATAACTGGAATATACAGGTATCAGGTGACACACACGCACACTCACACGCACACGCACATACTTTTAAATTTTAATGTCAATGTAATTTTAGTGAGTATGAAGGAATAAACAGAACCGACACCCAAACTCTATTTTGAATGTTCACATGTTCATTCATTCATTTCACAGATGTGTGTTGACTGTGATCCTGTCTCATATTGTTCTAGTTCCTGGTTATCCAACAGTTGACAAATAGCCCCAAGTCTCTGTTTTCACAGATTTTGCATTAGATTCAAATAATTTATATGTGTGCTAAAGCAAGGTGATTTAAGGAAAGAAACCCACAGACATCACAAATTCTGAAAATATTGGGGGTAGTCTGGAGCCAGCTCTTATTTGATGGGTGACCTTGGAACAGTTTCCTAATCTTTCTGTGCCTCGGTTTCCCCTTTGACAGCACAGTGATGGGAAGAGTCTCCACATTGTCTGAATTCCGATAACCGTTGCGCAGAGTTGATTACACATCGCACACGCAAGCTGTGCACACAGCAAGCATCCCTGAAGCATCCGTTCTCTTGGCTTGAAGTGCAGGATAAAAGCTGTGAAGGATGATGAAGCGATGACTCAGATCTGGGAAGCCCAGCCCAGGATCTTCGCAAGCACCTGGGGAACTTGTTAAGATGAGCCTTTCCCAGGCTCCACCCGACAGAATTTGACCTAGTAGATTTGGGGCAAGGCCCAGGTTTTAACCCCTGCTTTTTATGTGAGTTACCCAGGGCTGATATAGGGTTCATATGGGCCACTCTGGGACAGAGGAGGACAGAGTGCCTTCCTTGATGCTGTGATATTTTGGAGAATGAACTAACAGGCCAGTGTGTGTCTGGGAGAGGGAGCAGCAGGTACAAAGAGGCAGCAGAGAACAGGTTTGGTCTGGAAAGCTCCAGAAGTTTGCTAGGAGGGGCGGGGGTCCAGTATGTGAGGCTAGTTAGTGTCTCTGGTTTGAGGGTATTTTGCCGCCTGTCCTCGGCCTGCAGAACATGCTGAGTCAAGCTTCAGGGAAACCTGCCAACCAAGAGTATTCTTCAACTTTGAATCATTTGCAGTTTCAGACTTAAATGATTAGAAACCCAAAGCAGCTAGCATCAGAGAGAGAAAAAAAATGACTCCAAAGTGATTGGCGGGTTGACATTGTATTCCTCTTTCCTGGCAGTCTGTACCTGTACCAATCCCCGTGATTTCAGGCAAATTCAGGAAAAGAAAATAGAAGAGCAAGCCTACCCCAGTAATTCTAGCCTGTGGGAGGCTGAGACAGGAGAAGTGCCGAATTCAAAGCCAGCATATAGACTGCAGTGAAATCCTGTCACAAAATAAAATTTAAAATAGGCTTTTCAGAAGAAGAAAAGAAAATAACAGAACATACCCAATGTAACAGCTCCAGAACATGTACAAAACCCTTGTAAGGTATCGTGTTGAAGTGTGGTGCTTTCTCCTGCTTGGCGTTTGAAAGAGATGGGGACTGGAGGCCCTGGCATGATGACACATATCTTTAGACCCATCCCGTGAAAGGCAGAGGCAGAAGCAGAGGCAGAGGGATCTCTGTGAGTTCAGGGCTTGTTTATTTTGGGAAAGATTGACTTAGGGATTTGTTGAAGAATCAAAAGTCCCAGGGATCATTTTTTTTTAACACTGCAGCAGAGTGAAGAGAATGTATGCTGTAATCAGATGGACCCAGATTTGATGTCTGACCCCTCCTTGAATTAGAGGCATGACCTTTGACACGCCATGAAGAGACTCCTAGAAAGAGTGGGTGACATTGGCATTCGGAGTGCATGGCACCTAGATGGCTGGTACTTAGGAGAAGCCTCCCTGATGGCAGCCATGTTTCTCATCAGAAATAAGCTGCTGTCATCCAAAAAAAAAAAAAAAAAAAAAAAAAAGAGGAAGGCTCAGGATCAAGTTGAGATGCGGAAGTCTTTCACTTGAGACTTGTGGAGAAGAGAGTATGAAGTGTGTGTGGCTAAGGGGTCAGCCTTCTGGGGACCCTGAAAGCACAGAGCAATGAGATGAGGAAAGTTGGAAAAAGAGAGTGCTCTCAGCTGGTGGGACACACACACACACACACACACACACACACACACACACACACACACAGGGGGGGGGTGCTACTCTGAGTCGCTGTCAAGCCCTGCCATTCGTGGCTACTAGGAGGAGCCAAGGAGAAGAGGAGGCGTTGGTGGGCAGAGAGTGGGAAGAGAAAGCCAAGTTAAAAAGGGAAGGAAGGAGCCTTGGGTGGGGCTTGGTGTGCAAAGGACCTCAAGGACCTCAAGCAGGAAGAAAACTTCTTCCAGCAGTCTGAGTTTGCTTCCCCTCACAAAGAAGTCTGACCTAGATGGTGAGGACGATGACAATGGTGATGGTGGTGAATTGCTTTAGAGCTAGGGTCTTGCTACAAAATTCCAGTTGGCCTGGTACTTATCATGCAATCCAGGCTGACATTGAACTCCCAGCAATCCTCCTGCTTCCAGCTTCTAAATGTGGAGATTACAGGTGTGTGTGTGTATGTGTGTGTGTGTGTGTGTGTGTGTGAGCATTCCCAGCTTCCAGTCTGGATTACTGAGCACCTACTATGTGCACTTCCCCATTAGAGGTTGATCATGGAGCTGTCCTGAGTTTCAACTTAAGCCCCAGGGGCTTTTCTCTCTGCATCCTCCACAAATCATGTCCACCAGGAACTTCAGAATAAACATGTTGTTAGAAACTGCATCTTTGCCAGATGTTGGTGGCACACGCCTTTAGACCCAGCACTCAGGAGGCAGAGGCATGTGACTCTCTGTGAGTTTGAGGCCAGCCTGGTCTATGGAGCTAGTTCCAGGACAGTTAGAGCTGTTAACAGAGAAACTCTGTTAAAGAAAGAAAGAAAGAAAGAAAGAAAGAAAGAAAGAAAGAAAGAAAGAAAGAAGGAAGGAAGGAAGGAAGGAAGGAAGGAAGGAAGGAAGGAAAGAGAGAGAAAAAGAAAGGAGGGAGGGAGGGAGAGAGGGAGGGAAGGAAGGAAGGAAGGAAAAAGAAAGGAAACACATCTTTACAGACACAGTTTGCTAATATGAGGTCATACTAGATGAGAGTGGATCCTAAATCTGATGAATGGGTGCTTACAAGAAAAGAGGGGAAACGACTCAGTCAGTAAGTAAAGTGCTTGAATGCTGGGCACGTTGCCCTCAGTTTCTAACTCAGCGCTGGCAGGCACATACAGGAGAAGGACCCACGGAGCTTTCTAGTCAGCCAGTCTATCCTAGCTGGTGAGCTCCAAGCCTGTGAGGGAGCCTGTCTCAAAGGAGGTAGGTTGCATTGGTGAGGGCGATGCCTGAGCTTGTCCTCTGTCACCCACCTTTCTGCACACACATGCACATACATGCACGCACAGCCACACACACCATGCACACACAGATGAGAATTACACATACTCGCACGCACGTATCCACAAACATTAAACATGAAAAAGGAAGGTATCCGTGAGGAGCCACACACAGAACATGCACACACAGATGAAGATACACGTATGCACGCACACTTACCTGCAAACATTAAACACAAAAAAGGAAGGTGTTCATAAGGATCCACACACAGATGGGGAAGGATGTGACGTGGACCACGCAGCAGGGAATTCAGTGATGCAGTTGCTAGGCAAGGGGAGTGGAGGATTGCTGGCATCCCGCTGAAGCCAGAGGAGGCAGGAAGGACCCTCCTACTGCTACCTTGATCCCAGACCTCTGCTCTCTGGAGCTCTGTGAACGAAACACTGTTGGTATAAGTCAGCAAAGGGTGGCACTGTGTTGTGGGGGGAGGGGACACTAGGAAATTAATACACCATTTTAAAGGAAAGATGTAACAAGGCACACTCCTTACTTCATAGTACTGTGCTTATGATAGCGTGTGCATAATTGAACAGTGTCCTCCTCTGGCTGGGTTCTGTGGGAACAGAGGTTAAGTCCCCATTTACACAGACACAGACACAGTTTGGATCCAAGAGAAAACTATGAAAGGGGAGTCCAGCCCTCTATCAGAAGACTAATGGGAGGCAGGAATATGAGTGGCCTGGCTGAAACCTCAGCACTTGGGAAGTAGAGGAAGGAGGAGCTGTGTCTACAAGAAAGTTCAAGGCCAACCTGGTAGACAGGAGATGCCTATCTCAAAAACAAATCAACAAATCAAAGCAAACAAAAAACCCACTTAGCAGATGCAAAAGAGACCATCAAAAGGTGGTTGATAAGGGTTTGAAAGATTTGGAAGAACCTAGGCTTGTCAGAAAAGTTTCATTGGTTTAGTCTACTACTATCATTAGGGTTTCAGTACTTTTCATAGGCTGTGGTTTGTGTATTCTGGAGCCTGAGTCCCTTCCCTGTGACATGGTGAACCTATACTACCCTCGTTTATCTGGGAAGATGAAGATCTGGTTGTTTAAAATGACCCCTTTCACTTTCAAAAGGTTTTTACTACTAGTTTGTAGTAAAAACAGGTGAGGCTTTTTTTTTTTTTTTACCTGTTATCTTTTGAGTTGAAATCATGTTAACTACATATTTCAAAGAAAAATTTCCCCAGACATGCTGCTCTTCAGCCTTCCCATGTCAGGGGTGTTCTGTTATTTGAGAACCGTCTGAGACATTTACAGGCATTGCAAGCTGGGAATCTGAAAGCAGGTCTCTGGTGTCAGCAAAAGCTGGGATTACACGAGGTCACTAGCAATGTGACCTTGGCATTTGATGAACAACAACCCTATTTCTGAAGACCCTGTTTTCTCATGAATGCAGTTAAGCTAAGAATTGCTAAGATGATTCATTCAAACTCCCCCCACCCCACCCCCCCAACACACCAAACAGACCAAGAAACAAAAAGTACCTTAGCACAACACTGGCCACAAAATACTGATTTCTCAAGCAGCAGCAGAAAAAGTGCTAAGAATTGTGCTGGAACTCTTCAGAGCTTATTTGGGTTTGGAGTAAACTTCCAGACAGTGGGAGCAGAAACTCTGCAAGCGAAGTCAAGACACTACACAGCCTGGACCACCCACCGTCAGCTATGTCTGTGGGAGAACCTTCAGGACACACTAACCCTGAGTGAAGACAGTGTAAGAACGAAATGTGCAAGCTAAGGAACGACGCTGGCTGAAAACAAGCCTTGGACGAGGATTCTGCGTGTGGTGCTCTCTTAAGACCTTTGGTAGTCCTGCCTTTGTCCAAGCTTTCGTCAAGATAGCAAGTCACCGCAGCGGGAAATGTGAGGAACGTTCTGCCTCCTTCAGGGCTATCCAGTTGGAATGAACGGAAAGTCCTCCTGGTTCATTCAGTACTGGAGGAAGCTTGTTCAAAGGCACTGGTGACTTCCAGAACTGGGGAGTCAGGGGAGTTGGGGGGGCACGCTTGGAATGTACATCGCCAGGTGTTAAGAGAGCCACACAATTGGTGTCTCCAGGGATCCATCAGAAAGGGGGTCCTTGGACCTCTGAATGCTGTTCCAGGGAGGTGTGTCTCTGTCTTGCGGTGCTTTTGCTTTTTTGGGCGTTGAGGTTTGAACCCAGGACCTGGAACTTGCTAAGCACAGATGTTATCATTAAGAGATACCTTCAGCACTCGGTTACCCCAGGGAAGATTCAAGGCAGTTTGTTGTCCCCCAGGCAACTCCTGGTTAAAGGAGGGCATGGTGCTTTCTCGGGCAGCCCAGCCCTCTCCCACTTGGGCAAGAGAAAATGCCAAAAGGAGGGGCTGGGCACTGAAGCTCAGTGGGTAGGGTGCTTGCCTAGCACTATCAAAGTTCAGGACTGTAGAAGAGTTTGGGTGGGGGTAGTGTGTGTGTGTGTGTGTGTGTGTGTGTGTGTGTGTGTGTGTATAATAATGCCAGCACTGACCTGCACTCCAAGCACTCCGGAGTGAAGGTAGGAAGGGCAGGAGTTCAAGGTTATCCTTGACTGCATAGACAACTTGAGAGTAGGCTGGGATGCATGAGTCTTTGTCAAAAGGAAGGAAGAGGAAATAAATAAGGCAAAAAGGATGAAAAGGGGGAGAAAGCCAAAAGGCGATGGAGTCAGCACCAAAGAAGAGCGCTCCTGCTAGGGTGTAGTCACATAAAAGCATACTTGAGGGACGCAGGCACAGTCCCGATGTGCTCCGGAGATGGGAGACCTGCACACAGTGTACACGCTGTCTGTCTGTCCTTCATTCATCTAGAAGGCAAGCCCAACACCTTCCCAACCAGACTGTCCTTGTCCCAGAGAAGCTCCTAGCTCTCTGACCCATTTCCCTGTGTTTGCCTTCCCAGACCTGCCACCCATGGAGGACAAACGACTCTCCAAGGTGCCATGCAAAGTCCCCAGGACCGACACGGAAGGCATCCTGTAACAGACTCCAGGCTGATGGCAGAAGGATGTGTTTGGGAGGGAGATTTGTGCATGAGGGTTTTCTGTGAGAAGGCGGCTTTCCAGGATGTTAGGCACTCAGGAGGCAGAGGCAGGCACACCTCTGAGTTCAAAGCCAGTCTGGTCTACAGAGTGAGTTCAGGGCAGTCAGGGTTACACAGGGAAACCCTGTTTCAAAAAACAAACAAATCAGAATCAGAATGTTATGCCAGGCAGTGGTGGCACATGCCTTTAATCCCAGCATGTGGGAGGCAAAGGCAGGCAGATGTCTGTGAGTTCAAGGCCAGCCTAGTCTACAGAGCAAGTTCCAGGACAGCCTTCAAAGCCACAGAAAAATTCTGTCTCAAAAACAAACAAACGTAAAACCCAAAAAACAAAAACAAAAAACCCCAGAATGTTAGGCTGCTACAAACTACCATGACTTTGGAGAGTCTCATTCTTATAAGATGGCAGGTTGGCGTGGCAGAGCAGATTTGGCCTTGAATTCTATTTCTTTCCTTTCTTTTTTTTTTTTTTTTTTTTTTTTTTTTTGGTTTTTCGAGACTGGGTTTCTCTGTGGCTTTGGAGGCTGTCCTGGAACTAACTCTTGTAGACCAGGCTGGCCTCGAACTCACAGAGATCCGCCTGCCTCTGCCTCCCAAGTGCTAGGATTAAAGGCGTGCGCCACCAACGCCCGACTTCTTTCCTTTCTTGGCCAAAAGTGCTGTAGCAAACTATTTCATTCCCGGGAATCTTTTTCATTTGGTAAGTGGGCACAACTGTTCAAATGATGACATAAAGAATTGGTAAGATTGAAACAACCAACCTGGCTCATAGGAGATCACAGAGACTGACCTGACAACCAGGGAGCATGCATGGGACCTACCTAGATCCTCTATATATGTGACAATTGCGTAGCTCACTATACTGGTAGGTCTCCTAACAGTGGGAGCAGGGGTTGTCCCTAATTCTTTGGCCAGCTTTTGAGAACCTACTCATCATACTGGGTTGCCTTGCCCAACCTTAATACAAGGGGAGGAGCTTGGTCCTACTGCAACTTGATACACCACGCTTTGTTGATACCCACGGTAGCCCTGCCTCTTTCTGAATGGAAACTGAAGAGGAGTAGGATTGGGAATGAGGGGCAGAAGGGAGGTAGGGGGAAAGGAATGAAAGGAGAGGAGGCAGGGGAGTCTGTGGTCGGGACGTAAAATAAATAAATTAATTTAATATAAAAAAGAATTAGTGAGAAGCCAGGAATGGTGGTGCATGCTTATAATCTCAGCACTCAGGATGCAGGAGGATCTGTAAGTTCGAGGTCAGCCTGGTAAACATAGTGAGTTCTAGCACAGCCAGGACTGATAGAAAGACCGAGTCTCAAAAAAAAAGAGAGAGAGAGAGAGAGAGAGAGAGAGAGAGAGAGAGAGAGAGAGAGAGAGAGAGAGAGAGAGAGAGAAAGGAAAAGAAAAAGAAAAAAGAAAAGAAAGAATTGGTGAGAAAACCCACATGAAAACCTGAAATGCTCCCCTTGCACTAGGAACATAAAAACCACTCTTCAAATGTCAGTGCTATTATATTTGTTTACATGGTCATATACCCCCACAGGAATGATTGGGTTCTCCGTATTTCCTGTATACAGGGTACTGGGTCTGGGGGAGGTGACAGCAGTGCGGAACCTAGTGTCTTGGCTTCCAGCGATGCGATGTGACTTCCCACAGCACCATACTCTTGACTGTGGGTGAGTTGCCATCGTATCCACTGGGCCCAGAGAACCCCAGGGGGGTGATGTGACCGTTCCCGTTCAGGAGCTCATTTTTCAACAATGGTCCAAGTCCCTGCAAGGTTTTGGGATTGCCCTGTGTCTCATCCCGTGGCAGAAGTCCCTCCCTCCCTGTGTGTTCCCTCCCTCCTTACCTCCTGGCCTGCTTCCTGTTTCCCCTAGAAAGTTTCAGCCTCTCTCTTAGCAGGGCCCCAACGTATTTAGCATGCTTGATTTACAGCTGTCTTCAAGTCCCTCAGGTGAACACTTTCTCTGAACCTCAAGGCTATCAGATGTTCTGTCAGTCCGCAGACTGAGCCGACAACCAGGGAACCTGCACGGGACTGACCTAGGTCATCTGCATATGTGTGTGACAATTGGCTTGGTCTACTTGTAGGACTCCTAACAATGGGAGCAGGGGCCGTCCCTAGTGCCTGGCTTTTGGGAATCTATTTCACTTACTGGGTTGCTTTGCCCAACATTAACACAAGGGGAGGAGCTTGGTCCTACTGCAACTTGATACGCCATTTGTGCCCTGAAAATAATCCGGTTAATGGTTTGTGCAAATACTTGCTCAGTATATGCCTTGTCTGCTAAGTGGTGGAGTATAGTTATTCCACACCGAAGCATTTGTGCACAATCCATCTACTGGGGAGCTCTTGGCTATGAAGACAAGATGTGTGCAGAGCCAGAGTCGTGGTCAGTTTGGAAGATCCATTCCAGGACTAACTGCTTGTGGCTAAGGAGATCATTTTGGGTACCAGAAAAGCAAGGGAGCAAATCTTATCTCCTAGAATACCTGGTGTCTTAAGACAATTGTGCTACAAAATGTGTAGAGAGGTCTCTGAAGGGCTGTTATGTTGGCTTCGTGAATGCTTAACCGTATCCCCAGCCCAGAAAGACTGCTCCTTCTCTAGAGGCTACACTTCAAAAACTGAGACTTCTAATTTATTTGTGAGTTTTTTTATGGACTGAAGATGGAAGCCCTCCCTCTCTGAGCTATATCCCGGCCTTTTTTTCCTCCAAAGATTTTTTTTTATTTTTAATTTTGTGTGTATGAGTGTTTTGCTTACACACACACACACACAGACACACACACACACACATATCTGTCGCATGTACATGCCTGGTGCTAAGGAGTTCAGAAGAGTGGATCATAACTGGAGTTACAAACGCTTGGAAGCTACTGTGTGGGTTTCGGGAACTCAACCCGGGTCCTATGAGTGAACTGACCAGGCATATTTTGAAAACCACTCCTCTGCCTTTGAGAAAAACCAAATGTGGATTCTACTGTAGAGTCCTAGACAGAAAATATCAGTTGGCAGAAATGAAATGGTCATGGAGACCTAGGGACAGAGCTTTTAGGCTGAAAACCTGGAGGGACTTAGTTACTATTAGATATAGAGAGGAAGGCAGGTGAATCCAACTCACTTATGAACCGGAGTGGGTTTCAGATCTTAATTTTCTGCAAATCCCTGGTGGAGGGTGTACCTTCCTCAGTCCCCTGGTTGTCTCTTAAATTCCCACGCCATTGCATATCACCGAGAGGCTGGGCTGGCTCAAAACAATAGAGATTGCGTGGGTACAGCTAGTTTGGGTACAACTAAAGTGATCCAGGGCTTTAACTGTATTTGTTTTTATGCCTCTCACAGAACTTGAGGAAAACAAAACACCGGCCCCATGACCTCGCCTTTCAGACTGTCCGTCGTTCTAAGATGGACTATGTATGAGAATCTCTCTTTTACAAAAAGTTCTCCAGATATGAAGAATCTGGTTTTTTTTTTTTTTTTTTTTTTTTTTTTGGTTTTTCGAGACAGGGTTTCTCTGTGGCTTTGGAGGCTGTCCTGGAACTCACTTGGTAGTCCAGGCTGGTCTCGAACTCACAGAGATCCACCTGCCTCTGCCTCCCGAGTGCTGGAATTAAAGGCGTGCGCCACCAACGCCCGGCAGAATCTGGGTTTTTAAACAACTGTGTTCTTCCTTTTATCTCTGAGCAGTGAGGGCCATAATGACCTAGAATCCAACTAGGGGACAGTCCTTTCTTTCTTGTTTTGGTTTTTGGAGACAGAGTTCCTCTGTCTGGAACTCGTTGTCCTGGAACTCACTCTGTAGACCAGGCTGGCCTTGAACTCTCAGAGATCTGCCTGCCTCTGCCTCCTGAGTGCTGGGATAAACGGATTAAGGGAGCACAACACCACGACCAGGCTTCTCCCTTTGTCCTGGAAAGATCTTTCCTTTCTTTGCTTTGGAGGCTGACAATTACAGAATCCCAACCCCGGAACCAAGCCGCTTAGCTTGCTTTAAGGGTGGACTTGTGACTCCAGGAGACCAATCATAATCTTTGCTGCTGCTAACCTCTGGCTGGAAGGGAGGGGTTTTCATTCTTCAAAAGCCAAAGTCAGCTGAATCAGGACAGTCACTGGCAGTTTGGGTTACAGAGGGAGGCCCAGTCTCAACCCTTCTATACCCCGCAACCTCAATAAAACTTTGAAAAATGAAATAAGATTTTTTAAAGAATCGACAACAGCCTACAGCTGCTGGCAACCGTGGGATAATTGTGTTTGAGACGAAGCTACAGAGAGGCTCCTGAAGTTCGTTTTTGAACCTGGGATCCAGTCTTGGCCAACATCTATACCATAGATGAGCCAACATCTGTCCCTTCCTTCCTTCCTGCCCTCCTTCCCCCCCCCCCTCCCTGTCTTCACTACCTTCTTTCTTTCTCCGTCCTGGTTTCTTTTTCGTTCCTTGTTGGTTTTGCCAATTTGAAGAGTTTCTGTCACCTGGAACTTATGGTCGATAATGAGCAGGTGGAGAGAGAGAGGCTGTTGCTCAGGACGCTGCTGCCTGGGCTGAATTAGGTACTCTCTCTCTCTCTCTCTCTCTCTCTCTCTCTCTCTCTCTCTCTCTCTCTCTCTCTCTCTCTCTCTCGGTTGTTTTTTGTGGTTTTTTTTCTTTTCCCCCCAAGACAGGGTTTGTTTCTCTGTGACTTTGGTCTCCAGAGGGATTTGTTTGTTTGTTTGTTTGTTTGACTGGTTTTGGTTTTTCGAGACAGAGTTTCTCTGTATAGCAGCACTGGCTTTCCTAGAACTCACTCTGTAGACCAGGCTGGCCTGGAACTCACAGAGATCCGCCTGCCTCTGCCTCTGCCTCTAGAGTGCTGAGATCAAAGGCGTGCCCCACCTAAGCAGGTGATAAGAGATTTGTTAAATCGGTGCAGAGCAAAGGGTTGAAAGTGGTGAAAATGGCTGACAGCTTCAGGATATAGAGTCTTAGAACAGATGCCACAAATACGTGCACATTTATTCTTTTATATACCTACCCATTTATTTATTCAAAGAAAAAAATGTTTTTGAGACATATGTAGCCCTTGCTGGCTTGGAGCTTGTGGAAGTCTGCCTGCCTCTGCCTCTGGGATTAAAGGTGTGCCTTGTCCCACCTGGTTTCAACCTGGTTTTGTATGTCAGCGAGTGTGGTCTTTAGGATGTCAAGATAGGAGAAAAAGACATACTACTGCCTGTTCTTAAGAGTTCTAGCAGGAAGAGATGTGGTGATGCATGCCTTTAATTCCAGCACTCCTGAGACAGGCAGGCAGATCTCCATGAGTTCAAGGGAAGTCTGGTCTTCCTTGTGAGTTCCAAGACAGGCAGAGTTACAAAACAGAGAGACCCCTGTCTCAAAAGACTGGATATGGGGAGGGCAGAAGAGGGTTTTTGTTTTTGTTTGTTTGGTTTTTTTCTTTTCTTTTCTTTTCTTTTTTTTTTTTTGAGACAGGGTTTCTCTGTATTGTTTTGGAGGCTGTCCTGGAACTTGTTCTGTAGACCAGGCTGGCCTGAAACTCAGAGAGATCTGTCTGCCTCTGCCTCCCGAGTGCTGGGATTAAAGGCTTCTGTGCCACCAATGCCCGGCTCCAGAAGAGGTTTAAACATGTTTTCCTCTAAAGACGGACATGACAATTGGCAGAGGGAGAGAGTGGTGCCAGCCCAAGTAGGAGAATAGCCTGACCAGCGAGGTCGTCACCCGGAAGAATCTTTACCTAGAGGGGAGGAAAGGACCGATTTTCCCTTGGTCATTCATATTTTGCACACAGCCAAGAAAGGGCTCCAGACATGCAACATGTAACATGCAGCCTGCAACATGTAAGGCAAAGCCACCCGCCAGCTACCCACCTGTGACAGCTGCCACTTTGACTCTTTCTTTTCTGTGGGCAATTCTTCCCTTCTCCGAGTCTAGCCTACCATCGTGGAAATCAATTATGCCCTTGTCTTATCCTCTCAAAATCAAATCGCCTACAACATGCTCTAATGGGAATCCGTTCTTCTGCCCGATGGACCCATCTCTTTCCTTGCCTTTGTAGCTCTGCGGCCTGAAACAACTTTGCTTCTGCTTCATCTCCTGCTCAGGTCTGAAGTACCATCAAAGCCATCAAAGAGCCTTCCACTTAGCCCTTTTAGACAGTTACTGAACAGCACTTTCCTGCCAGCTGCTGTTGGACAAGACCCACTAGGTTCCATTCTTCTAGGAGTTGGTCTGATAATCAGGACAGATGGTCTCAGTGGATGGGAGTAGAGTCAGCAAACTGGCCTTGTCTCAATGTTACTGGAGGTGAACGTAGACAGTTGAGTTAAGGGTGTGCCAGGCTGACCGGCTGCCACGTTTGTGGATGGGTAGGCGGTGAGTGGATCAGAGAGGACGACGGGAGGGTGGCTTTAATGCAGTAGGTAGCAGAAATCCACCGAAGAGTTTTACAATAAGCAGGGGCCTGGCATATCTGTGCTTGGAAATGATAGCTGGTTTGCTGTGGTGGAAGAGACAGGTATTCTCAGACTTCATCGAGTACCGGGGCTCATTAGAACATTTTCTAGAAGAGTTGGTTGTGCATCCCTGTAATCCTAGCCCTTGGGAGACGGTGAAAGGTCCTGCTGTTTGAATTTATCCCCCAGTCGCATCTACAGTGAGTTCAAGTCCATTCTGGGTAATATGAGACTCTAATCTCAAAACAAAAACAAAACCACATAGCAAAACAAAAATAGGATCTTAACCGAGAATATGAATGTATTTGCATCCTAGAATCACACAGTGGAAATTCCTAGAGAAAATACTTCATGAAACCCTGGGGCATGGTGTCCCAGGCTGGTAATCCCAATACTCCAGGGGCTGACACAGCAAGAGGTACCAGAGTTTGAAGCCAGCCTGGTCTGCACAGTGAGATCCTGTTTCAAAAAACAAAGGAGCAAAACCCAAATTACTGTAGGGGGGCTGGGTGCTGGGACTAAATGCCTAACGATAGGCTATTGTCTCAGGCAGATGAAGGAGCTGGAGGAGGATGGATACTGGGTGGGTGGATGGAGATAGAAGAGTGGTCCTGAGAAGCATCCTTTCTCGTAGCCCAGTGGGCCCTCGCTGTGCATCTTTTTTTTTTTTTTTTTTTTTTTCGAGACAGGGTTTCTCTGTGTCTTTGGAGGCTGTCCTGGAACTAGCTCTTGTAGACCAGGCTGGCCTCGAACTCACAGAGATCTGCCTGCCTCTGCCTCCCGAGTGCTGGGATTAAAGGCGTGGGCCACCAACGCCCAGCTTCGCTGTGCATCTTGAGGCCTTAGACACAGTCCAAACAGCAAAGCATCCTTCCTGACTTTGGCTCTTCCTCATTCGGGCTTCCCTGCAATCTGCTTCTGATGCTTTTCCTTAGCGTCCTTCTCAGAATGTCCTGTACTTGGTCCTCATCACTTGTTCCTAGGACTTGAACTCCCACCTACTATGTTCGAAGTGCCCTGAAACTATTAGTAAAACAACCCACGGTCTCTGGAGATGTCACCCATCATCGGACACTTACCTGGCATGCACGAGGCCCTAGAGTCTATCCCCTGTGCAATAAAGTAAAAATAGCATATTAAAACAGGCAGTAAACTGACTTAGAGCCTCAGTGCTTGGTGCTTTATTTGTTCTTTGCCAATACAAATGCCTGGGGGCAGGATCTGTTGTGTCTTATTTGTTATTTTCAATCCCCCTACCCCACCCCGCAACACACACGCATGCACAGTATGAATGCATAGTAGGGACTCAAAGATGTATGACTGAGTAAATAATCTAAATAATTTCTGCTTAAAAATGGAATCCACTGCTGGGTGGGGAGGCACATGCCTTTAAACCCCAGTACTCAGTGGGGAGAGGCAGGCAGCTTGATGAGTTCTAGACCAGCCAGGACTAAATAGTAAGAACGCCCCCTTCAGAAAAAAAAAAGAAAGAAAGAAATAGAATTTCTTTAATCCTAGCACTTAGGAGACAGAAGTTCACCAAGTTCGAGGCCAGCCTGATCTACAGAGAGAGTTCTAGGATAGCCAGGGATACACAGAAAAACCCTATCTCAAAAAACCAAAAACCAAAACAAACAAACAACAGTAAAAAAGAGTTGATTTGGGAATATTGATAATATATCCAATTTTTAGCACACAGTAAACGTTAACTGCTATTATTCCCAATGGTTGTGTGACTTTGGGACAGCAATTTAACAAGTCTGCGTGTGAACTTCAGTATTGTCACATTCAACAATTGTTGGCGGTGGGGGTCCTGTAGAAAGCAGGTGTATTCCAACCTAGCTTTCCCCAAAGCTCTGGGTCCCCGAGCCCACACACCTCAGGCTGCACTGGAGAGTTCAGCCTTTAATGAAGTGATGGGGTGACAACTGGAAGAGAGAGTTGGGGATTGTAGGGAGCCTCAGGCATTGTTTAGAAACAAAGAACATTCCTTTCAGCCTCAGAAGACCTACATCCCATTAACACTTGTTCCCTTCAACCCTAGTCTTCCTAAAGAGCTTAGAGTAGCCTAATATTGAATGAAATAAAACTCAAAAGGGAAATCCACTCAGTCACTTAGTCAACTTACACCGGTTTGGCAAAGCCTCTATCACTGGGTGTTTTCCCTAAATTGACAGTTTGTTGGGATATCTCCGGAAAGGGATTGAGCAACAACGAAAAATATCGCTAAAATGTTAGCAGTGAGCAGGGGAATCCTTTAGGTTTAGTTTTATTTGGTTTGCAGTGTTGGGGATCAAGCATGGGTGCCAGCCAAGTGTCCTATCACTGAAATACAACCCAGCCCAGGCTTCATCGTTTAAAATGAGCCCGTTCTCATCCTGGTGACTTTGTTACTGCCTTCCTCCTCCTTTGAAATAGACCTAGAATGATCCCTAACCTTAAGTGAAACATTTGTTCCTGATGGTACCTCCTAGTGGTATATTTACAGACAGACTGGAGGCCCATCTTCCAACGTGTTACAACCCAAGGATCAATTTTTGTTGGGAAGAAAGGCTTTGGGGTCGCTTAAGCCATGCTGAAAAATAATTATTAACTGGATTAGTCATCCATTTTTGTAAACAAACTACAGAAAATACCCCCTTACTTTTTTTTTTTTTTGTTCCCTTTCCCAAGCTTAGTGCCCAAGTTTGTCTTAAAGACCCACAGAGGATTCCACTTTATATATGATCAAGCTTGGAATGATCCGAGGACTGTCCTGGGATTGTGACAACTTTGTTCATCTTAATGTCTGATTGATTGCTCTATAAGGTTGGTCTCCAATGTTGCTCCCCTCCAAATGGCGACATATAATAACACTTCCTTCCTGATTGCCCAATCTATTCCCAAGCATCACCATCCCAGGAATCCTCAGGGGGACAGCCTTCAACTCCAATGTCATGGCTAAAAGACAGTGACTAGCTAAGTCTTGTATACTCCAGAAGGCTCCCCCACCCCATCTTGATTGTTACAATTTGATTGCACAATGTGACAGATTCCCAGGAGTCCCGACTGGCTGTGAAAGCCTTCCTGACTTTCTGGAAGGAAGCTGGCTGATGTCCTGTTTTCAGACCTTTGCCTGGCTTGGTAAAGCTGAGAGATGCCCTGATAGGCAGCTGGGATACTTCCTTTCCATTCCCACCGCCAGACCCGGAATCATTAAACTTCTTTCCTGGTCGTTTGGAACAGGGAGTTGTTTTCCTAAGCAGGGCTGCTCTCCTATTCCTTGGGCTTGCCTGGACTTAGTGATTCAACCTCACATCTTCCCAGTTCTCAAGTGAGTCATCCCAGGGCTGCACTCCAGCCTAGGGCCACAAAGGGGCAAAGAGGGAGCTGTTTGAGAGCAACCCCTGCTTTTGTAACCCTTTGAACTACTCAAAGTCTTGGGTTTGTGTTTTCCTTTGACTTTAGGGTAGAGGGTACAACAGTTTGAAGCTGAGGGTGGGCCTAAATGAGCCTAAAAGAAGGATCAAAACAACAAAATGCTAAATACTTGGATTATTTTAGGATGCCAAAGACAGGGTTACCGAGGAGTGATGGTAGATTGAAGTCCCAAAGATGCTTGAGATCTTCTCTGAGACAATGAAGTCATTTAGAACACTTAGGATATCCTCCTCTGGCCTCTACTGACATGTTCCAGTCTCTGGCTTGGTCTGTGGGTTTTCAGAGACTTTTAATTAATAAGATACCCATTGAAAAATGCCTTCTCCTGGACTAATGATGAGCATGTGTCATGAGTGTGTGAAAGTGCTTGGGAAGGAGGGAGAGCTTGCAATTTCTAAAATAATGACTCCCATGACAAAGCCTGATTATGGTTTCTTTTATGATCTGAACAGTAGCATTTCCAAACTGGCTTCTTCCCAGGGGCGAGTAGGGATCTGATGGGGTGCAAAAAGAGAGCGGATAAGGCAGGGGTGAATGAGCTATGTTCTTCTCAGAGTAAAAGACCGAGCCATAGTCAGCAGCATAATTCCCCCCAAAACTCCCCAAAAAGCCCAGAAAACCCACCAACAAAAAGAGGGGAACTGGTACTTGAGCCAGTCTGAATATTGAAACTTAAATGACTCCTGTCTCATAGGTAGCAGGGTTACTCTTCCTGGATGAGCTGTTAAGTGATGTTGACTCCCTTGGGTGCACAGATGGATCGTTTCAGGGCTGTTTCTATCTGTATAGTGCGAGGAAACCACAGTGCCTCTTTTATGGCTCTGCTGTAGTAGACTTCTACGTCAAAGCTGAGAGCAGGGCCTGGAACAAGGGAGTTCATTCTTAGCCTCCTAACCAGCAGCTTTCCCCATCCGAGGACCCCCAGAAGAGCAAAGGCATGGCAGCAAGGGTGTGCTTTCGAGACGGAGGCCCCAGATTCCCATTTTTGTTCTGTGCTCTCACACACTGAGCTCCACAACCCTCTGGAACTTTGAGAGCTTGTTTTGGAAACTAAGTGAAACCTAGCGGTGGCATTCTTCTTTAGAGGCTTAGGAGATAAGTGAGGGGAAGGGGCTGCCACCTGGGAGCCACAGGCAAAGAACAAAAGGAGGCTCCCTCCCTTCCCCCCATCTGCTCCTCTGCAGGGCAGAGTCCCGGGCTTGAAGTGACCAGGGGAATGGCTTCAGTTAACTGCAGGGGATTTTGCCATCCCTCGCCTCTCTGTATATTTAACTGTTATCTTTAACCTCTTGCCTCTCCTTCTCCTGCATCTAACCTTCTCACCCGCCTTTTGCCCTTTCCTAACTAGCAACTCTGGTTCTTATCACCATTTGCAGGAAGTGTCTCATAACCCCAAGAGTTTAAAGGCCTGGAGGCCCCCAGCCCCATTTTAACAAAGAAAACCCTTTGCCTCTTCCTTTCCATCTTTGTAAACCCACCTTGTGAAAATGGTCAAATTCTGTTCATTTGGAATTGAGGAAGAAAAAAATTGGGAGAGAGAGGAAAGAAACAAAACACAAGAGTAGGCTTAATTATATTTTTTCCAATTATTTTATTTTTTTCTAAAAACAATAGAAAAAAATCAACTTTAAAAATGAAAATGTATTTAAATAAAAAAAATTATGGTTTATAATACATGTCTTAAAATCTTGTATAACTGTTATAAACGTTTTATTAAAGTTATTTACATTTAAGGGTCCTATTTACATTGGAAGAGTGGGTAAACTTTAAGATTTTCTTTAAAAACAATTAAATACAAATCTGTTAAAGGAAAAGAAAAATGATGGGAAGCATAAAAAAAAGTTCTTTTATGCCTAAAGTTTGAGGCAGTTAACATTATGGCTGAAGCTTACAGTCCCAAAGCCCCAGCCAAGGTTGTGAGGTTAGGCTGTGAGCATGCATTTAAAGTCCTGCGTATCAGTTCTAAGGAACCGCTCTCCCTGCTCTCCCTGAGTAAGGAGAGAGGATTCCGGATCGATTCCAGCTCCTCCTCGGCAAATGGGTCAGTTCACGCACCAGAGTTTCGAAGCTGTTCGAGTTTGTGTTTCAACTGTTCTCTCCGCTTCCTCAGTAAGTCCTTTTCTGAGATGAGCTTGTGTTCTTCGGCTTGGATGGACAGGATGTAGGCGGTGGCTTTTTTGAGGATAACTACCTTGGGGGCCTTTTCATTGTTTTCCAACTCCGGGATCTGGTCACGCAGGGCAAAAAAGCTCCGCTTCAGCTCGTTTCTCCTCTGCCGCTCCAAGACGTTGTGCGTTCTCCTCTTGTCGTTCTCCTCTGTGTCTGAGGACCTGGGGCTGGCACATTTGCGGTTGTTGCTGATCTGTTTCAGGACCCGGCCACTGTCCAACTTGGCCCTCTTGGCAGCAGGATAGTCCTTCCTCGTGGAGGGGGGCGCTGCGTAGTTGTGCTGGTGCGTGGAGACATGGCACCTCTTGAGAACCAGCGGGCTGTGTGGAGGTTTGCTGTGGCCTCCTGATGGGGATGACCCTGATTCGGACCTCTTAGCAGGGGGCTGCCTCTTTTCCACAGACACGACATCAATTTCTTCCTCATCTTCTTGTTCTTCCTCTGAAGGAAAGAAGAAGAAATCACCGTTAGTAATGCCCACTTCAACCTAGATGTCATATAACATTTGATCAATGCTATGAAAATGCCAAGTATTGCTATGCCCCAAAGGGTTCTGAAGGAAATTTGCACCAGATCTAAACACCATCTTCCCTTCTCCCCAGAAAGGCAGAGCAGGCTTAGGGCACAGGTGAGAAAATTACCATGTACCAGGATATGGCATCCATGCCAATTCTTACCTAAGACTTAATGAGGCCCCAGACACACCCAAAGGAAAGCATATTCCCAAGCACCTCCTATTTTTAAGGGACTTTACCAAGAACCCTTCAGGTGTTGTGAGTGATCGCTGCAAATCTCTTGGTATGACTTTAACAACTCCCTTTTTTACTGGAAGTGCAATAATAAAGGTTTGCAGCTTTGCCAAATGTCCTGGTAGGGGTGGTGGGGGGAGGAAAAAATTCAAATTGGACAGGATTGGCTTTGAAGTGTTCAAAACAGGATGGGGGAAAAAAAAAGACCAGTTCCTCAAGTCTTTATGAACTTTCACTAGTCCCTGGCATTGAGGCTAAAGTGTGTCCTGCTTCTGTCATTGCTTCTCTTGGGTCTTGTGCAAATTTATCCATTAAAATTCAAATATTTTTCCGAAAGTCAAGAGAAGAAGCAGGTAATTCATTCACTCTCCATGGTATCAGTTCTAACCCTCATTCACACCCTTCCCAGGGTAATTAAAATGCTTAAGAGAGGTAAAAGGGAGTGGATTGCGTTGAAAGATAAGCCAGAAGATTTAAAAACCCAAATGAAATTCCTGAGGGGTGGGAAGGGCGGAGGGGGGGAGGAAGGGGGGAGCTGGAGCTGACAACCAGGGCGGTCTGGGGGAAGGGGAGGGAGGGCTCGCTGAAGCACAGACATCCAGGGATGAAGAGCCCTTGACAGAGAGGGAAAGAGGGGTGAGCCCAGGGGTCAATTGAATTAATGCCAATGAGGTCCATCCCACCTCTCCATCCTGTCCTGCTGGGAATGCCCCCGGCTTACCAGAGTCGCTGCTGGTGGTGGGAGGTGTCTCCTCATGCAGCACTAGGGGCTCGGGGCTGGCCCGTGGGGAGGACTCTGAGGACAGCAGCGAGTCCGAGGAAGGAGAGAAGGCTGTGGAGTCGGACGAGGTACAGGACTTGGGCGAGCTGCTGCTGTCGTTGAGCGGGTAGGGGAAGACCACCGAGGGGTCAATGCACTCGGACGCGGCGGCGGTGAGGTCCTGCAGGTACAGGCTAGAGGTGGAGCAGCCGCTGTGCCCGCGGGCGGGGCTCGGGCTGGCGCTGTCTTTGCGCGCAGCCTGGTAGGAAGCCAGCTTCTCCGAGACCAGCTTGGCGGCGGCTGAGAAGCCGCTCCACATACAGTCCTGGATGATAATGTTCTTGATGAAGGTTTCGTCGTCAGGGTCGCAGATGAAGCTCTGACTCACCATGTCTCCTCCAAGCAGCTCGGTCACCATCTCCAGCTGATCGGCGGTGGAGAAGTTGCCGCCGCCACCGTCGTCGTCCTCCCCTGGGGAGAAGGACGCAGCGACCGCAACATAGGATGGAGAGCAGAGCCCCGAACGGCGGCTGGGGGACAGGGGCGGGGTGGGCAGCAGCTCGAATTTCTTCCAGATATCCTCACTGGGCGCGGGCGGCTGCAGCTCGCTCTGCTGTTGCTGGTGATAGAAATTCTCTTCCTCGTCGCAGATGAAATAGGGCTGCACCGAGTCGTAGTCGAGGTCATAGTTCCTGTTGGCGAAGCTCACGTTGAGGGGCATCGTCGTGGCTGTCTGTTAGAGGGGGGCACAGGAAGGGGAGCAATGCTAGAGTTAGCCAGCTCTGGTTGATGCAGAAACCTGGCGCCGCGCGTACCCCAATCCTGAACCACTCCCCTTCCAGTGTGCGGTTCTTCCAAGCAAGTGTGTGTGTGTGTGTGTGTGTGTGTTGGGGGGAATGCTCTTTTTCACTCCCTACTATCTCGACGCACATCGGACCAGCAGCTGCTCCCGAGTCCCCGCCTCCTTGGAGCAGGGACTTAGCCCTGCAGACGCCCAGGAATCGCCATCGGCCTTGGCCTCCTTCAGAGGCTGAGGGAGGCGACTGTAGGGAATACAGGCTGCCAAAAGCCGAGGCGCAAAGTTTTGCGCCACCTGAAGGAGAAAGGCGAGAGGCGCCGCGGTGCTAGGCCCCCTCCCGCACCAGCTCTCTGCGCCGCCAACCCGGTCCGGGTCCCCGCTAGCGCCGTCGCCGCCGCGCTCCTACCCAGCCGGCGCCGCCGCCCCTCTCCGCCCTCCTCTTTCTCCACCCCCAGCGCGCCCCCCTTCCTTCCTCTGCCGGCTTTTCTTTCCGACTGCTGGCTTGGAGGGGCGAGCTCAGCCTCCGGCTTTAACAAGCCTCGCCAAATAAAAGGGGAGGGGGTGTCAAATAGTAACAGGGACGCCTCCCTTCCCCACTCTAGACCTCGAGGCCACTGCGCCAGAGACCCCGCAGCGATTCGGCACCCCGAGCCGGGCGTCTTCCCTCTCCCGCCGAGGGTAGCAGCTGTTACGGAACAGCCCAGATCACGATTCACCGCAGTCTTCCTAGCAATTCAGGGGCGCGGGGATACCCGCGGATCCCAACCCGGAATGTGAGGATTCCCCCTGGTTTCCCCCAACGAATTGGTCACATCACTGCCCCTGCCTCCCGTCACTGCGCTAGCCCGGCACCAAGTCCTAACACCGTGGAGGTCAGGTTTAAATTTTACTATTATACTATTTTTTTAAAAATTATTATTCCTATTTTTAAAGCTAAAGGGCAACTTATTAAAGGGGTCAGGGGCAAGTTGGAGTAGCCGCTGGGGATTGGCGGGCGGGACGCACCTCTGAGCCGGTCTCCGGCTGTCAGAAATGCAGTAACCCGAAATTTAAATGCCCTCCCGGAGACCGGGAAAAGTCAGAGGCTGCAGAGCCTTCTCGATTCCACACGCAAAAGGTAATCCCTTTTCCAAAGACCCCAGGATACTAAGGACTTTCTCGACCTCCGGGTCCAATCCCCCAAAGGACACAAATAGCATTTAATGTAGAAAAGCGAGAATGTCCAACAGGCCAGGGTCAGCGTTAACCCAGAGGAACCTCTGGAACCCAATTTCAAAATGCACACCCCGGTTTTTCCTTCCCCCTTTGCTCTGTCATCTTGACAAGTCTGTCCCATCCACCCCAGCTCCACCCCGGCCTACCCCAACCAACGACTCTGCTTAAAGTGTCAAAAGCACAGGAATGGAAGAAAAGGCTACGCTGACCGGCCGCTGCGTTCAAGGCGCCGAGAAAATCCATTAGAAGACCAGCAGATCTGGGCTTACCGGGTTTTCCACCGCCCCAAGGATATCCAGTCTCCAAAGACCGCGAAGAGCTCCTTTCGGGGGAGCCGATCGCAGGCAGACGCAGAGAACACTGTCCCCAAATAGACAAAAATTTCCTCCCCGGCGCCTGGGGAGTCCTGTCCTCACTCGCCGATTGTAAGTTCCAGTGCAAGTGTCTGCCCGCTGCAATGGGCAAAGTTTCCCAGAGGGGGCGAGGGTGGCGATCGCTGGTGCTGGGTCAGCCGGAGGGCTGGGGCAGGGGGGCGGCAGGCCCGGAGGCGAAGCCCCTCTCACTCCCAAGCTGCCTTCCCAGGACGCCCGGAGCGCGGCTCTGCACACTGAGCTCCTTCCAACTCGCCCGCTCACTCCCTCTGTCTCTCGCTGGAATTACTACAGCGAGTCAAGAAAAAACGCCCCGAAAAGCTCCTTTTATACTGCGACTCAGGCAGGATCCTCCCCCTCGGTTCTTTTTCCCGCCAAGGCTCGGCGAAGCCCTGCCCTTCTGGAGGCAGGAGGGGAGTAGAGTGGGGCGCGGTGGCGGCGGCCAGCAGAACAGCCCGGGGGTCCTCGGCCGCGTAGACCCTGGGTTTTTTTTAAAGGACTGGTGGGCGGGGATTCTCTCTCTCTCTCTCTCTCTCTCTCTCTCTCTCTCTCTCTCTCTCTCTCTCTCTCTCTCTCTCTCTCTCTCTCTCTCTCTCTCTCTCTCTCTCTCTCTCTCTCTCTCTCTCTCTCTCTCTCTGTCCCCCCTTCCCCTCCCCTCTGCCCCCCCTCCTCTCCCCCCTGCTTTGGGAACCCGGGAGGGGCGCTAGTGGGGAGCCAGGAAAAGAGGAGGAGCCTCAGCCCTGCAACCCAGTACTCCAGTTCCTGGGGTGTAAACAGTGAGAGCGCAGCATGAATTAACTGCGCGCCCGACCATTTTCTCTCGCTCGCGCGCACCTCCTTTCCCTTTCCGTCCTGTGCTTTGGGCTCAGCGCTCGGGGGAAACTGTGTTCCTGTCGTGCGTGTCAGTCAGCGCAGGTGGAACAGCTGCCTGGCTCCGCACAATCCGCCATGTACCCTGGGCCGCGTCCCGCACGTCCCCGGGCGGCCAGGCGTCTCTCTAAGGTTGGGAAAGCAGAATTTAGAAAGGTTAGGGACGAAAGAATGGGGTGTCTATGAGCCCCGCGTACAGCGTGTGGAGTGTTAGATGGGGCATCAATGACAGACGAAGGCTACAGAGGAAAATGATGCCTGGAATTATTAAAATTGCTCAGCCACGCACTGCCACGTATACTTGGAGAGCCACTTATAAATAATACCCATTGCATCTCCTGAGGAGGGCATTTGGATGTACAGCTATGTCCGTTCCTGAATGGCTCTCCCAATTTGCTGTTACAAAGCGCGCGCACACACGCGCACACACGCGCACACACACACACACACACACACACACACACACACACACACACACACACTCCAGCACCCCCGGCTGGCTCAGACTTCCACCAGGCAGGGGGGGTGCCTGACGGCTGACCCCCCCAGGACAACCTAACCCTGTAGGTCTCCCTGCCGGTTCCAGAGCAGGAGCAGACAGTAGGGGAGCGGTGGTGGGTGGGTTCCACCTGGATCCTCCCCGTCCCTGCCAATCTGCACCCCGTCCCACCCCGGCTCACTGAAGAGTTCCATTCCACAGCTAGCTTTCACAAGACGCAAATCCTCTTTGCCCCTGTGGAGCCGGTTTGCACCAGACTCCGGCTTAGGGGCTGGGGGAAAATTAAGGCGCTAGACGAGAGAAAACTCAGTGTGGGTGGCTGGGGTGGGGTGGGGGTGGGGGGACGGACACCCGGACTTCCCAGAAAGGGGGAGGAGTAGAACTTGCCAACTCCGATCTGGGGACCCTAGTGTAAAGAAAGCCGTTAACCCCTTCCTCCCCGGACAAACCCAAGTCTTCTTTCCTTTTTATTACTGGAATTGCAATTATGCACTTAAAAAAAAAAAGCCGGCGCCGATCTGATCAAAGAAATGTTGCATTTTTTTCCTTTTTACTTGTGTCTGTGTGTGGCTTCAGCTAATTAAAGCTGACTTAATTTATGTATTAAATTTCCAGTTTTTCCCGAATTAGTTGCTGTGAATTCTGCACAATCCTCAAATATATACACACTCCATATGTATACATATACACATATGTGATAACCAATTTACTAACCAATGTGAAACAGGAATCTTTTGCTCTGCTCTAGGTTAACTATATAAGAACAGTCCCTCGGGATTTGAGTATCCCTGGGCATCAACACCCAAAGTAATCTCATTCAACCCAAGGCATTTTTAAGGAACCTGCCGTAATTCCAGCACTTGGGTGGCAGAGGCAGGCAAATCTCTGAGATCGAGGACAGCCTGGCTACAGAGCGAGTTCCAAACAAACTCCAGGACAGGCTCTAAAACTACAGAAATACCCTGTCTCAAAAACAAAGAAAAAAAAGAAAAGAAGCCTTCCTTTACAAAAGGGGGCGGGGGAGAGTAGTGTGTAGATTGTATGGCGCGCACAATGTTCAAGGTGGTTATTATCCATTGAGTTTGCAGCTCAGGGTTCAGCTGTTCAGTGATAGTATCTCCCTCCAGACCCAGCTCATTGCACAATTCAGCTTTAAGGATTGCAAAATGACTACGGCCTCTAGGATTTTGCCTCAAACGCCGAGAGTCGCCAATCCCTAGGCTGCGTTTTGCTGCAAGGACTCTTTCCCCGCCCCCTCCCCCGGGCCGCACGGGCTTTCTCGTTTGCGAAAGTAAAGTAAGTGTGCCCTCTACTGGCCACAGAGATCCCAGCGTTGCGGAGGCAAGGAGGGCGGAGGTCGGCTTGGGGGCAGGGCTTTCGCCCGCAGCGTTTCCAGGCCAGCCGCTCGGCTGCCTAAGATAAGTTTCCAGCCGCCTTTTTAATGACTCTTTCAGGCTGTAAAGGAGCCAAAGGAAGAGAAATTACTAAGGAAAAAGTGGTTCAGAGGTAGCTATTCGATTGCATAGAGGTGTTGGAAATTAACTCATCACGTTCTGACAGTCACTCAAGGGAGAGCCCTAGCTGTGGATGGGAAATAATTCACAGGTATACACATGAAAAAACAAAACAAACCAAAACAAAAAATCAAATCCTAACAAAACTGAAAAGCACCAGAGCAAGCTTTAGCCCCCATGTGTCACACCTTTGACATGTTCTGAGCTGGCAGCGTCCAGGACCCTGGATTTTAACTGTGTAAGACAAGGCAGAGTGCCGGGGGTAGGGTGGGGTGGGGTGGGGGCAGCGGCGGTATTAGTTTATCTGCTCCCTGTTTATCATTATTTTTTATTAATTTATTTTTTACATTACAATCCCGTTCCACCTTCCTCCTCTCCTCCAGCTCGCGCCTCCCCCTTCCCCTCCACACCCCTGTCTGCTTCTTGGAGAGGGTAAGGCCTCCCCTAGGGAGTCTACTAAGTCTGTCCCATCATCTCGTTGGGACAGGACCGAGGCACCTCTCCACCCCCACACCCCATGCCTAGGCTGAGCAAGGCATCCCTCCATATAGAACGGGCTCCACTAAGTCAGTTTGTGCATTAGTTTTACTACCTTTGATAGCCAGAAACTCACCCAGTTTCTCCTCATTCATCCTCTTCATCTTCTTCCTCCTTCTCCTTCTTCACACAAGTCCTCGGTATCCCAGGATACCTGGTTTTTATGCAGGGACAAGGGAGGCTGGAATCCAGAGCTCAGGTCGCATAGGCAAACTCCCTGACAAATGAACCCCACGCCCTGAGCCCCACACCCTGCTTTTTCGTTCTTTATATCGCTTATCATCAGCTCCACCGCTTAATACTTAGGTGGGAGGCCAATAGCCAGCATTTTTTCCCCGAGACAGGGTTTCTCTGTAGTTCTGGAGGCTGTCCTGGAACTGGCTCAGTAGACCAGACTGGCCTCGAACTCACAGAGATCCGCCTGTCTCTGTCTCATAAGGGCTGGGATTAAAGGCGTGCACTGCCACCACCCTGCCAGATTTTTTGTTGGTTGGTTGGTTTGTTTGTTTTTGTTTTTGAGACAGGGTTTCTCTATGTAACAGCTCTGGCTGTCCTGGAACTCTCTTGTAGATCAGGCTGTCCTTAAACAGAGATTTGCCTGCCTCTGCCTATTGAGTGCTAGGATTTATTAAAAGGTTGACATTTTAGCGGGGTGTGTTGAAGAGTGCCCAGGATTCAGAGGCTAGAGGATCTCTGAAGACCCGGTCAATCTGTTGTATGGGAGTTCCAGGCCAGGTGAGGTGTGGTGGCCCATGCCTTTAATACCAGTTTCTGAGAAACAGGGGCAGGCAGATTAACAAATGGGATCCCATGAAACACAAAAACTTCTGTATGGCGAAGGGCAGCATTGTTCAGAAAAAATGGCAGTCGACAAAATGGGAAAGATTTTGACCAAGTACACATCTGATAGAGAGCTAATATCTGAAACATAAAGCCCTTAACAAATTAGATATTAAGGAAACAAACAAATTAAAATATGGGGTACAAGATGGGCACGGTGGTGTACATATTTAATCCCAGCACTTGGGAGGCAGAGGTGGGTGGATTTCTGAGTTCAAGGCCTGCCTGGTCTACTAACTGAGTTCCAGGATTAGTGAGAGCCAGAAGGAGGAGGAGGAGGGAGAAGGAGAAGAAAGAAGAGCAGTAACAGGAGCCCCTTCAAGTGCTGTCCCTCACCTTTAATCCCAGCACCCTATAGGTAGGCAGGCAGATTTCTATGAATTTGAGGCCAGCCTGGTGTTCATTGTGAGTTCAAGGAGGACAAAGGGAGTCCCTGTGTCAAAAAAAAATCCCAAATACACACATACATACATTTTTTAAAGGCTAAAAATTTAAACTCAAAGGACAAAGAACTGCATAAAGGCGGTATAATACAGATGATTTTTTTTCCTCCCCAAACAGGGTTTCTCTGTAACAGCCCTGGCTGTCCTGGAACTCACTCTGTAGATCAGGCTGGCCTCAAACTCACAGAGATCTGTCTGCCGCTGCCTCCCGAGTGCTCGGATTAAAGGTCACCACTGCCCAGCTCATGAGGAAAAATTCTTAATGGCATCCCATCAACAGACTGGGTCCTCGGCATGTGTGACAAGGTGGCCTTCTCCTGGGAGAGGACTCTTGGACAGATTTCCTAGGGTTTTACACTTTTAGCGTTACTCTGTTAGAAGCTAAGTACAGCCACCCTCTTACCCCCAACACAAGACGGTCCCAACAAATCTGAGAGTGGGTATAGCCAACCCTCAGACGGTGCTTTCTGAAAATGAATAATAATTATGGCATATTTTAAGATCTCATTCCCAAATCGTGCCAGTGTAGTGTAGGTGTGTGAACCTAGGTAGCGGAATAGCCTGTGGTCTGGGGACTTACCCACACCGAATCTGAACCTGGTGACGTCACCTGTGGTGTCACTTTCAAGTAACAGGAAGGTAGGGGCCACCCCCATTTTACATATTAGGAAGCAAACAGGTACCATATTCATCGTAAAATACATTTTGAAAAATTCAAAAAAGGTACAAGAAAACCACCTGTTTCTAATCTAGTCGGTGAGATACAGTTGTTGGAATTTCTTGTCGTTGAGAATGTTGCTTACGATGGCTTCCAACTAGCAGATTCTCCCGCTTCAGGCTTCCTCCTGCTGGAATTAGAACTTTATGTATTGTACCTAGACTGAACTTTAGTCTTTAAAAAGGTGTGTGTGTTGTTGTTGTCATTGTTGGGAATCAACCAAGGGCCTTCCAAACTTTAGAGAAGAGCTTTGTCAGAGAGCTCCATCCTTAGCCTGAGGTGGTTTGGTATAGGGCCTCACTATGCAGCTCAAGCTGGTTTTGAACTTGGAATTCTCTTCCCTCAGGCTTCCGAGTGCTGGGATGACAGACTTGTGTCACTCTACACGCCCATTAAGGGAAAGGATTGCTGGTTGTCTTCTGGAGTTTTCTGTTGGAAGATAGTGGCAGACGGTGTACTGGTTTGTCCCTCTGGAAAAGGGGAACAAAAGTCGCAAAAGTCCCTTGCGACTCTAAGGCTTTCTTATGGGAAAGGTTGCTGGGTGTGAGCCCGGTGTCAAAATAGACAGGTCCCCAGAGATCCTGTTATTGTCCCTGGAGGTGAGACTCTGAGTAAGTGGGCTTTATTTAACCCATGGCAGAGAGTAAATGACTTTTTAGGGTGTGACATACTAAGAATCACAATGCCCACCACATTGTACCACTGAGCTGTATACCCTCACCTAGAATGAATGAGTTGACCCCCCCCCCTTTTCTTTTTGGTGAGAGGGTTTTGCTGTAGCTTTGGAGCCTGTCCTCAACTCTCTCTGTAGACTAGGTTGGCCTTGAACTCAAGAGATCCACCTGCCTCTGCTTCAAATAGAGTACGGGGATTAAGAGCGTGCGTCACCATGCCCTTATTTGTGGTTAATTTTGAGTGTCAACTTGATGGGGCTTGGAATTGCTTAGGAGGTGCCGCTCCCTCTTGTTTATTCGTGAGTATGTTTCTGGAGAGGTTCAACTGGGGAGGGAAGACATACCCTAACGTGATCAGTGTCAACCGATGGACTAGGGCTAGTTGAAATGTGGGTAAAAAGGTAAAAACCAGAAAAAGAGCTAACTTTCAGCATTCTCTCTCTGGTTTTCCTGACATTGGCTATAGTGTGACCAGACTCTACAGACTCCAGCTGCCAAAGCCTCCAGCTTCTCACTGCTGGGACTTCTACCAGGGCAGACTGCCCACCTCAAACTGTGAGCCGAAACACACTCCCCTTCCCTCAAGTTGCTCTTGGCACAACAAGGAGAAAACACTAACTACACCCCGACTTTCTTGAATGTTTCATCTGCACCCTTCAGAGAACCCCCTGCTGGGCTGACCTCCCCTTCTAAGAACAGCTACTAAAACCCAAAGACCCAAGTGATCCAAAACCTAGCTCCCGCTTGGGAGAGCAGCAGAAGGCCCCAAGGGTGGGCTGGGATTTGCACATGGCTTCAGCTCCTGTGAGTCCTGTCAGGGAGTGATGAGAGTAACGGAGGATGACAAATGCCCATGTCTGCAGCAGAGAGATCGTTATGAGAGAAGGGCTGTTAGATTAAAAAGCAAGCTAGCCACGGAATGCTAAAGGGAGGGAAGGTCTCACAGGCATCTTAATGTCAGGCACGCTGCTGCAGAGAGGAGCACAGCCGTGCCTCCCCACAAACAGGAGAGTCAGATAAATAAAGTCTAGCACCACTAATTCATAGGCACAGACACGGGGGAAGGCAGCGAATGCCATCTCAGTGCGTTGAAAGACGCACACTCTTTTGTTGTTAATGGTGTCCCTTCCCATACTGTATAAATTAAAGTTGCTGACAAGGAAAAAAAATCAGAAGTTATTTTAAACACAATACCCAGGAGCCTACATTTCCTGTGTTGCATTAAATACATTTGGACTGTTTGCTTATGCACCAGCATTTAGAACTTAGATCCTAGCGCAAGGTCTCAGGCTGGACCCAGTAACCCTCGGGCTCATTCCAGGGAGGCATTCTCTCCTTCTTTCTTAGTCCTCTTCTGCAATCCTGTTTTCCTTTGTAGCTCCCAGTGTAGACAAATGGCGCTTTTGTTTAACAGTTCTTCAAAGGCTACATTTATTGTTCTGTAAATGCCAAACCCAAGTCAATCTCACACTTTCCTTCACTGGCCTGTCTTTGTTATGGTCCTTCTGGGCAGCATCTGTCTCCTCAAGGGACCCTTGCTGAGCAGGGGGTAAAGGTGATGTGAAGCGACTTTTTTTTTTTGCTTCTTAAACTTTGATATCCACTTAGGAGCCTGTGCTTTTAATTGGCCAACACAGACCCCCAAACTATGGCTGAGGACTTCGCTTCTGCAGGCAGACTTTTGAGTGACACTCAACCTTGCTTGCCCTAGTTTTCACATTGCCTCTTGTCTGCACAACTCCTGTACCTGGACTTGAGTATTGAAGGAGCCTTCCTGAGATACTCAGTGACTGCCTCCACCACAACCAATGGCCTTGTGACCACCATTCCTCTTCTGACTTTGCGGCTTGCTCTCATGCCCTGCTGGAAATGATGGAGCATTTTGATTCTAGATAACAGTGACTGTCAACCAGAGGTAATCTCACTTGGACGTGGTATTTGGCAATGTGGGGAGGACACATTTGGGGTTGTTGTAGGTGGTGGGGTTTGGGGTTTACTAGCGGTGTGTAGTCAGTCGAGGTCGTGGATGCTGCCAGTATTAGTGTGCTGGGCCGTGGATGCCAACATGCGGAGGCTGAGAAACTTGGACATCTCTGCGATATCCTGCTGTTCCTCCTGTGTATGCAACTCGCTCATTTCCATGCCCCATTGTGTTTTCCTTCTTTTCCCATGGCTTATAGTTGCTGCAACCACCGTGCAATATTTATCTCTTTAAAATGTTGTTTATTAGTTGTGTGTGTGCACGCGCGCGCACATGCGCCGGCATGCACCAGTGTCGGTGTGCATATGTGGGGAGCAGAAGACGGCATGTAGGAGCTGCTTCCTTCCCCCTGTTGCTGGGGGGGCGGCCGTCCCATGTTTCTGCTGCTGTTTGGGCAGGCTAGTTTGGCTACTGGCGTCACCTGCTGAGCTGGGTAACTCACCATGTGTGTGGCAGCTTATCCGGCTGCCTCCCGGTCTCTGCCACCCCAGTTACACTGAGCTCCGCAGACAGCCACACTTACCTCTTCCTCTAAAGTTCCTCCACGGCTCCCACTGCCCCCCCACCCCTCCCCGGATGCGGTCCTACCTCATGAGCCTGGAATTCAAGCCCCAGCTCATCTGGTCTGCACCTTATCTTCCCCTATTTCCCAGCAACTCTACACTTAGGGACTCGGGTCTATTTTCAGTCACTCTGAGGGACATTCCTGTCTCAGCACTTCAGTTCAGTTTCCCAGCTCTCCACCTCTCCCTGATTAAGCGTTGTTTCTTCTCTACTAAATCTTCCCCCCTTTTCTCTGGGGAGCTTTTTTTTTTTTTTTTTTTTTAAGTGTGGAGCCTGAGGATGTTTGAAGAAACTTCTAACTGAACCATTTTGAAATAAAAAAAAAATGTGTGTTGTCAATGCAGGACCCCGGGGAATTTTTGACTGAAGTGGACTGTAATATGAAAATGTCCCCACAGGCTCATGTATTATACATTTGGCCCTCAGTTGCCGACGCTACTTTGGGAGGAGATGGGGGTCTAGCTAATGGAAGCAGTCGGACACTGGCAGCATCTTTAGAGACCATATCTTCCTCTGGCCTCACCCTGTATTTTCTTCTCTCTGTGGATCCACCGCGATGTGAACAGCCTTCCCCGCATGCTCCCGCTGCCGCCATACTCTGCTCCACACAGGGCCTAGAATGAAGGAGCTAAGTGACTACAGGCAGAATCCTCTGAACTCGGGAGCAAAAGAAATGTTCCACCCTTTTCTGGTCACCTAATTGGTCACAGGGACGAGGTTTGTAGCTAAGACGTGAGCTTCGTGGCCTTTGCAAGCTATCAGGGAAGGGTCTCCTCCTTCTGAATGAACAATGTAAATGCTATAAGGCCAGGAATCAAATCGGACACTAGTCTCTTTACAGAAGATGGATGCACACTCACACCTCACTGCCAGAAATACGTAGATTAATAGGGCTGTGTGAGAAGCTAGTACTTGAGTCAATGATGGCTGAGTCAGTTTCTCTGGTGCCTGTCCTGTTATAGTCATTTGCTAAATATCTTATGTTCCACAGCTTTACTGACTTTCTTTTCTTTTTGGAATAGCATAATATTGTCTCTACCTTATTGATGGTAATAAGATTCAATATGATAGTATGTTCATCACAGGGTCTAAGATTTTCCCTTTCTCCGTGTTGTTATACTATCTATCTATCTATCTATCTATCTATCTATCTATCTATCATCTATCTATCTTTTATCTACCTGTTGAAGACAGGGTTTCTCTGTGTAGCCCTGGTTGTCCTGGAACTCACTTTGTAGACCAGTCTGCTTTAAACTCACAGAGATTTGCCTGTCTCTGCCTCCCAAGTGCTGAATTAAAGGTGTATGCCACCACTGCCTGGCTTGTTCTCAGTATTGTTAATATGGGCCATAGACTTTACTGAAAAAGTGAGTGTTGGGTTATTTTAATATTATCAGCATTAGCATCTTCTGGTGTTCCATAAGGGGTTTCAAGATGTCTGTCATCAACTTTGTTGTTGTTCGATTTACTTATTTATTTGTTTTGAGGTAAGATTTCTCTGAGTAGTCCTAGCTGTCCCAGAACTCACTCTGGCTGGCCTTGAACTCGAAGAGATCTGCCTGCCTTTGCCTCCTGAGTGCTGGGATTAAAGGCGTGCACCACCACCGCCCAGCTCTGCCATTAGTTCTTTAAGTGTGAAAGGTTCTGCACAGGGACTGGGGAGATGGATCAACAGTTAAAAGCACCTTTTGCTCTCACAGAGGATGTTGGTTTGGTTCACAGCACCCACACTGTGGTTCACAACCATCATCCCAGGGGTTTCGACACTGTTTTCTGACCTGGTCAGGCACAGGCACTCACGTCGAAAACATTCATTCTTCAGGCAGAACACATACATAAAATAAACAGATCTTAAATTACTCAAAAAATATGAACAGACACATACCACTGGATGTTATTGGGACACATGAATGAGGCCTCCTTATAGCTATAACAGAAATGTATGCATTCTTTGACAAAAACAAGGAGTCCTCCTCAGAGTTTTCTTCTCTCTTGACAGAAATTGGGCTAGATGAGAAACCAGGGCAGAGGATGCCAGATTCTCAGTTAGCCATAGCTGGTCCTGTCAGGCTCCCTGTCTTCAGCTGCTGCAGGATTTGATGTCCCTGCTCCTCTCAGGGTCAGTTACATTGTGGAAGGTTTGGAAAGCAGAGGTCACCATTGTCTCTAGGAAGTGTGGACCGAGGCATGCCGTTAGGGCTCTCCTGCTTTAACTGAGCTGACAAGCTGTTCTGGGGTACCCTACATGGGAGTGGACTCGGGCAGCCTCTTGGCTGCAGGTTTGATCAGCTTTCCCTGGTACCTACTAGCCTCTGCTTCTTTACCCTGAGAAGGATAAAATGAAACACAAATCGGAAAACCTCTTCCCTTCCAATCTAGATCAACAACCATGTTCAGGAGCTGTCTCTAGCTTCTAGCCCACAGTTCCATTGCCATTAGAGTCTGTGATTGCCTACTTACAGAAATTTGGGGAGGATTGCAGCTGAGGAATCCTCTTTGGAGTACAGGGGACTATATCACACTGGGGGCCATTTGCTGACCATAGCTGGTACCTGTGGCTCAGAACCTGATTGTTGGTGGCCCTGCAGTATAGTCCTACTGCTAGAAGCACTTGTAGGCTTTCCAGGGGATGTGGAAATGCAGGTTTTAAAATGGTGACTGATGGGGGAAGTCTGTCTGTGTATATGTTTGTCTTATTGGTTGTAAATAAAGCACTGTTGGCCAATAGGAAAGCAAGATAGGTAGGACTAGGAGTTGAAGAGGATTCTGGGAAATGTAGTCAAGAGTGGAGAGTCACCATGTAGGGCACGAAAAAAGAGGTCCGGACCCTTTCTCTGGTAAGAGAAGACCACGTGGGAATACGCATATTGGCAGTTATGGGTTAGTAGTTAAGTCAGAGCTAGCCAACGAGAAACCATAGCAAACGGTCAACAGCTTTATAATTAATATAGTGTCTCTTGTGTTATTTGGGGGCTAAAGCGGCAACAGGACCCAGGTGGGAATCCCACAACAGGTGACTAATAAAAAGAATTCACTTGGAGAAGTCAAAGGAGTCTGCAGCAGATGTGGCTTGATAGCCCTAATTTCAAGCCTCCGTCCGCAGCTCAGGTGGTCTGTATTCCTGCAATCTCCCATGATGCCTCACTGACTGTGAAAAGATTAAGCATTTCCTCATCTGGGCTTCTGTTGATAAATGGTTTGTTTCCTTTGTGGGTTTTAGTTCTAACACCTTCAGCAGCTTCCGAGGCTGGCTTCAATTATGGCATTTCTGTTCTTGCCTGCAAGGAGAGTCTGTGTGGCATATAATCCCAGGGTGTAATTTGCATGGTGCCTGGTCTAGAGTCTTTTAGAATGGATGACATGAGGTGGGTGCTCCCACACCTCAGGAATATGAGCGTCAGCCCAGTTTCTATCAAGAAGAGAAGGAAACTCTAAGAAGGACTCCGTGCTTTTGTCAAGGAGTGTGCTAAAGTACGTCTCCCCTGTTGCTGTCCATAGGGAGTCCTTATTCATAAGTGTTGGATAACAAAGCTGGGTACCAAAATACTTGATTGAGAAGGGATGCAGATGAGAGACAGTCTCTAGACCAGTGGTTCTCAATGCTGTAACCCTTTAATTCAGTTCCTCACGTCGTGGTGACCCCCAGCCATAAAAGCATCTTGTTGCTACTTCATAACTGTGATTTTGCTACTGTTATGAAATGCAATACAAACATCTGACATGCAGGACATTTGATATGCCACCCCCAAGGGGTCAAGACCCACAGGTTGAGAACCATTGCTCTAGATGGATCGAGTTGGACCCATTCACCTAAAAGCACGTGCAATAGAGATAACGGTCCACACTCCGCAATATCCGAGAACAGGGCTCACTGCAGGTCACCAGAAGAAAAGCGTAGTTTGGCCAAAGAGGGGAGAGGGCTTGGGGAACGCAGTCGTAAAAACTGGGCTGAACTTCCCACTGCCAGTGTCCCAGCAGAGTTTACGGACTGTTAGTAGGTCATGAAATTAATGTTAGAGGTCACAGTCAGCATCTTCATTGACGGACTGACATGAGAAATGTGAACCCCTATTGTAGGTTAGGTTTCTTTTTTTCTGTTTTTCGAGACATGGTTTCTCAGTGTAGCTTTGGAGCTTGTCCTGGAACTCATTCTGTAGACTAGGCTGGTCTCGAATTCACAGAGATCCACCTACCTCTGCCTCCCAAGTGCTGGGATCAAAGGTGTGCGGCACTGAGCCCAGATGGTGTGCCTGGGTCTTGCCAGCCTGGTGGCTCTTAAATTTGAGGGTACAAATGAGGCTAGGATGTTAGCTACCTGTGTGACCACGAGGTCATTGCTCTCAGCCTCCAGTCAGGACAAGACGCGAAACAGTAAGGTGCTGCTTACTGGAGTTGTGCTTGGAACGTGGATACCTTTGGGGATCTTTGCCTGTGGCTTTTGGGCCCTCATGGAATTCTCACTGCCGTTCTGCTGGGTGGGCTGTGGGCTGAGGGAGAAGAGGTTGGAAAGTGGCCAGGGGACTTCACAGGCCCAACAAAGAATTTTTCAAAAGGGGTTGATTTAGGAACAGGCATAGGGGAATTCCATTCCAGGATAAATAATAATTTATTCGAGGAATGCTATCAACCCCTCTGATGAAACACAGCACATAATTGCCAGGGCCGTTTCCCTCCCCTCCTTGGCTTTTACCCCTCCAGATCCTGCAGTAATTACATTGACACCACCAGAGCCCAGGAGCTGAGTGGGAGAAGGAGAGGCGTCGAGTGTCCAGGCTTGGATGCTGGCCCAAGATAGTCTGCCATAAAGCTTAAGTAATTAATTGGACTGTGTTAGAGGATTAAACACTAAATAAGAACATACTGGGTTCTGGCCAGTCCATCCACATGTTGTGCGGGAAATGAGGAAAAACTAGCTTCACCAGAGTTGTAAAACTGTAAATTAAACTTGTTCTTTGAAAAAGAGAATCTGTTTACTAAAAACATTTCTTCCTTTTATTGGAAATACTTTTTTTCTCACATGGTATATCCTGATTACAGTTTCTCCTCCGTCTACTCTTCATAGTTTCTCCCCAGCTCCCCTCCCAAAAAAATCCATCCCTTTCTGATTCTCACTAGGAAATCAATAGGCCTCTAAGCGATAGTAATAAAATAAAATAATATAATAAGATAAAGCAAACACATTGGAATAGGAAAAAAACAAACAAACAGAAGGAAAAAGGCCCAAGAGAAAGCACAAGAAATGAGTACCTACTTGTTCACAAACTCAGGAATCCCTTAAAAACACTAAATTGGAATTCATAATAGATATGCAAAGGACCCCCAGGGTGAAAAGAGAAAAGGAAAAAAATATATAGTTAAAAAAATATAACTGGGCGTTGGTGGCTCACACCTTTAATCACAGCACTTGGGAGGCAGAGATAGGCGGATCTCTGTGAGTTTGAGGCCAGCCTGGTCTACCGAGCTAGTTCCAGCACAGCCTCCAAAACAATACAGAGAAACCCTGTCTTGAAAAAACAAACACAAAACAAAAAAAGAAAAATATGAAAAGCTTTGTCATGACAGCATGAGGAAAAAAAAACCCAAATGAAAAAACAAAAAACCCTCCAAAGACACTGCTAATTTCATTTTGTATTGGCCATCTACTGCTGAGAGCAAACCAAATTTTCACTTGCAAGTGGCTACCCATTTGAGAGTACTTTGGTGTTAAGAGAGGGGCGAGCGTCCACTTCTCCTTGAACCTCTAGAGCCTCCACCTGGTACAGACCTATGTAGGTGCCGTGTGTGCTGCCCCGGTCTCTGTGAGCTCATATGGGCGTCCATCTTGTTGATTTAGAGGACCTTGTCATTTTGCTCTTCTCCATACCCTTTGGCTCTTACACCTCGGCCTCCTTTTTACAGGGTTCCCTGAACCCCGAGGGAGGGATGTGATGGAGACATCCCATTAGAGGTGAGTATTCCGAGGTCTCTCACACTCTGCGTAATGTCCAATGTCCTGCTGCCTGTCTCTGTGTTTGTTCCCATCTGCTGCAGAAGGGAGCTTCTCCGGTGATGGCTGAGCAAATCACTGGTGTATGAATATAGCAGAATGTCATCAGGAGTCATTTTATTGCTATGTTTGCTTGCTTTAGAACAGTAGTATTTGGTTTTCCCCTAGGTCCCTGGGCTGCCTAGTTTTATTTTCTTGATCACCTAAGCAGTGTCAGGTACAGGTACTATCTTACAGAGTGGGTTTTAAATTAAATCAGACATCGGGTGGTTTTGCTGTAGCGTATCTTGCAGGCAGGACAGCATTGTAGACCAAAGGGTTTGTGGCTGGGTGGGTACTTGTGTTTCTCCTTGGTACCTTGCAGAGCTCCTGTAACAAAGAAGCTAGCACGCAGTGGTGAAGGCTCCACGTAGACAGAAATTCAACTTCTCCATGCTCAATGAGTTGTGTAGGTGTTGTCTTCAGCGGCGGGGCCTTGCTGACAGTGTGTGGGGAGCAACCTATAGTTTTGGCAATAGCCTCATTTGTTTGAGGGGTCTCATGGGCCAACATCTCTTTTAGATGTAACTCAGTCTCAGTGTTGGAAGCTCCATTTGGTGACAAGAGGTGGCCAGATGGGGCTCTGTCTCTTCCATTATTTGGCAATTTCATTTAGATTGCCTTCATGTCTATCTATATGTTTAGGAAACCTGTACTGTATCGTGTTCCCATGGTACGCTTCAAATGGCCTCTCCCTGCATTTCTTCCTTCTTACCCCCTTCTCTACCACTTCTTACTTGATGGTCCTATTCCAGTCCCCCAACCATCCACCCATAACTATTCTATTTCTCTTTCCTCAGGAGATGTATCTGTCTCCCCACACCCCCATGTTTTACTCTATACCTAGCCTTTATGGTTCTACAGATTGTAGCTTGGTTATCATTGACTTAAATTCTAATATCTACATATAAGTGAATACATACTATATTTGTTTTTTTTGGGTCTGGGTTGCCTCATTTTTTTTCTATTTCTATTCATGTACCTGCAAGTTTCATTTAACTGGGGTGGCTTACAATTTCAGAGGTTTAGTCCATTATCATCTGATGTGGGACGTCCTTCTGTATACTTCGAACATGTGTTGCTGTTATTGGTTGATGAATACAGCTGTTTTCGCTTATGGCATAATAGAATATGGTTAGGTGAGAAACCAAAACAGAGATCTGGAAAGAAGGTGGAGTCAGGGAGACACCATGTAGCTGCCAAAGGAGTAAGATGTCAGGACACTCCTGATAAATCATGGTCATGTGGTGATATACAGATTAGTAAAAATGGGTTAATTTAATTGTGAGAGCTAGTCAGTAATATGCCTGAGTCATTGGCCAAACAATTATCATTAGATCCCTCATTTTTTTTTTTTTTTTTTTTTTGGTTTTACGAGACAGGGTTTCTCTGCATTGTTTTGGAGGCTGTCGGTCCAGCCTGGCCTTGAACTCACAGAGATCCGCCTGCCTCTGCCTCCCGAGTGCTGGGATTAAAGGCGTGCGCCACCACCGCCTGGCCAACAATTATCATTAATATTAAGTCTCTGAGTGTTTATCTGGTAACTAGTGGGAGAGGAACCATTAACAATCATCATAGTGGCATGCAGGCAGACATGGTGCTGGAGAAGAAGCTGAGAATTCTACATCTTGATCCACAGGCAACAGGAAGTGAACTGTGACACTGGGAATAGCTTGAACATAGGAGACCTCAAAGCCACTTCCACAATGACACACTTTTCACTTTCTGAGAGGCTTCCCAGACCTTCCTGCTTATATCAAAACAACCTAAAAAAATAGCATGAAGGCCTGGAGAGATGGCTCAGTGGTTAAGAGAACTGACTGCTCTTCCAGAGGTCCTGAGTTCAGCCGGGTGTTGGTGGCGCACGCCTTTAATCCCAGCACTTGGGAGGCAGAGATAGGCGGATCTCTGTGAGTTCGAGGCCAGCCTGGTCTACAAAGTGAGTTCCAGGACAGCCTCCAAAACAATGCAGAGAAACCCTGTCTCGAAAAACCAAAAAAAAAAAAAAAAAAAAAAAACAACCAACCAAACAAAAACCCAGAGGTCCTGAGTTCAATTCCCAGCAACCATATGGTGATATGGTGGTTCACAGCCATCTGTAATTAGATCTGGCGCCCTCTTCAGGCCTGCAGGCATACAGGCAGGCAGAACACTACACAAATAAAATAAACATAAAAAGCATGAATTTGTGTTTTTGAAATTTGCTTTTAAGTTGTAAAGTTGTAATTTTAATGTAGAGATAATTACCCTACATGTACACATTTATATCTCTCTTTCCCTCCCTCTATTTAACACTACATTATAAAATTTGTTGGTATAATTGAAAGCACAATTTTAAATGGCTATGAAATTGTTTAATGGTAATTGTAAAAAAACTCATGCAACCACTTTATTTTAAAAAGCAGCATTTGCTGCTCATTTCAGAAGCACATAAACTAAAATTGGTCAAAAGAAGAGTAATTGTTCCACAGACTTGCTTTGCTAAATAATACTGACAAGAACACCTTAAAGCACTTTTTTTTCCAATATTTTGGGACTCTATTTGAATCATAGTAGAGTCAAAAGTAGAATTACCAAGTCAAAATCATCAGTGAGACTCTGCTACATGGTGTCAATGTTAGAGGGAAGGAAGATGGAGGTCCTACTTTGTCTCTGGGACACAGAAGCACACTATGTCAGCCAGAGCCCTGTCAGCACTGGGCCTAGTGTCATTCTAAAAAATACACTTCACTTTACTAAGTACTTCTCTGATTGATGTTGGGTACAAATATAATAATTACACCAGCAGGGGAAACATAGCTTAATTGATACAGCAGTTAAAAATAGACGCTACGTTATGAGTGCACTTTTCTAAAGGATCTCAAGAAAGACTGAGATTAAAAAAAAAAGTGGTGTCGTTGGAATGTCCTCAACAAAACTGTTGACAATGAAATTTGCAGATAGGATGGAAGGACATATGCTAAGACTATCAATTCTTAGCCCCACCCCCCTTTATGCTTTCTCAGAACAGGGACCCGCCCTCCCGTAAATGATGGTTAGAGCTGGCGGTGTAATCAAAAGGGCTGCTGGAGACAATTCCTTCCTGGCCCATGTAACACATGACCCCAGCTAATGAAAGCTGCCATTAGAGAAGCCTTGGGAGTCCTGGGTAGTTGCTCCAGATGTTAGAATTTCTTCTCTATATAAAAACTTGAGATAGAACCTGCTGTGGGAACTATTGGGGAAGTGATTCGGTCTACTCTTTCATGTGCAGAAGGTCTGGAGATACTGGTCATGGTGTTCAGATGGCATCATAAACTCAGACCCAGAGACATGCTGTGAGGATGGAGATTCCCAGCATTTTCCCTTAGTGAAGAACTCACCTAGTGGCCAGATGTGGTGGTGCGTGCCTTCAATCCCAGGACTTGGGAGGCAGAGGCAGGTGGGTCTTTGTGAGTTCAAGGCCAACCTGTTCTACATAGCTAGTTCCAGGACAGTCAAGGCTACATAGAGAGACTTTGTTTATCAAAAAACAAAACAAAACGAAAAAGATCTTGCCTAGCATCAATCACGTGGTAAACAAAGAGATCTGAAGAGGGTAGGAAGGAGAGCATGAACCATGATAAAATGTGATTCATTTCCTTTCCCCCCCTCGAGACAATGTCCCTTCATATGCTCTAGGCTAACTTAGACACCTCTATGTAGTGAAGAACTTGTTATCCTTCTGTCCTAGTCCCCAAGTGCTGGAATGACCAATGTGTGCTAGCACACTTGACTCTGTTTGGTTTTCTACGTCAAGGCTATATTTCCCTTGAAGATGAGCATGTCTCATAACTAGCCTTGACTTCCTGGAAGATACCACCAATTAAGTACAGTATTTGGCGCAGGCAGGAAGTGGATGGCAAGGCAGAGTAGGAGACCCTCTCTGGTCCTTGTAAGAGACAGGGTATGCAGGAGTCCGCAGGACATTGCTGGTAATAGCCCACTCAGCTGTTACTGTGAACCTCCACATTGGTTGAATCAAACAATGCAGTAGTAGGATTTTAACACAGAGCTTTAGGTGGGTCTTGGGCTTCCCTGGAGGGAAGACAACAGTATTTCTCTTGTAGAATTGTGCTTTTGCTGTTCTTGTTGTTTTGCTTTTTGTTTGTTGAGACAGGGTTTCTCTGTATGTTTCCCTGGCTGGCTTGAAAGTTGCTCTATAGACCAGGCTGGCCTTGAACTCACAATCACTTGACTCTCCCTCCGGAGTGCTGGAATTGAAGGCATGTGTCACCACTGACTTGTGGGATTCTTTTTCTTTTCTTTTATATTTAAATTAGAAACAAGCTTGTTTCACGTGTCAGTCCCAGTTCCTTTTCCCTCCCGTCCTCCCCCAACTTGTGGAATTCTTGAGAGAACTGACTTCGATAACAACTCCTGTGATATCTCAGTGTTTGCCACATAGCAAGAGCTCAATAAATGTGACTTCTTACTGTTTATATGCTTCCATATTTCCTTCAGCAGCTGGCTTCTTAACCCCATCTGTACCCTGACAGGTCAGTAGCTGTATCTTTGGATGACCCAGCAAAGGTATAAAACAGGACACAGGGCCAGAGTTTATAGGGACAAAGCCTCCTTGCTATCAAATACATTTATGGATAATAACGCTAGAGACGCCAGGTGTGGTAGGGCAAAGAGGCAGAGGAAGGTGGCTCTGTGTGACTTGGATGCCAGCTGGTGTACAGAGCGAACCACCCCCTCTTATAAAAAAAAGTCTTCTGAGAGACGGGATAGTGGAACCATATGGCTTATTGGAGTCAGCTTAGGAGGAAGGGACTCACTGGGGGAAGCAGAATACCAAGTGTCCGAAAAGGTGTTGAGTTGTTCCCTAGGACCCACACGGGGGAAAGGATGAACCAATTTCACACACCTGTCCTCTGTCCTCCGCACTTGTGCCAAGGCATACGCACATGAGCGTGTGTGTGTGTGTGTGTGTGTGTGTGTGTATGTGTGTGTGTGTGTGTGTGTGTGTGAGAGAGAGAGAGAGAGAGAGAGAAAGAAAGAGAGAGGGGGAGGGAGGGAGGGAGGGAGGGAGGGAGGGAAGGAGGGAGGGAGGGAGAGAATGGACACACACACACAATTAAAAACGAGATAAATATTTGAAAAACAAAATGAAGTCTTCCTGGCTGGGAGAATGTAGCAGGTTCTCTACTCTTGCCTGTGGTGAACAAAGCACAGAAAACCAGAGCTCTGCCATTATCTGACTGCTTCATTCCAGGAGGTTGCCATGTCTTTGCTGTTTCAGAGCAACATGAGGATCTCTGTCCTAAAGGAAAAACAGCCCCACCCGTCCTCAGCATTTGGGGCCTGTCTCTAGGGACTGGGTGAAGCTGAGTTGAATGAGCTGTGAAGAACGGGTCATAAAGCTAGGTGCCTGAGTTAGCAGGTCGCCTTCTGGGAGCAAATCATGGGTGGATTTCTGGGCCACTCACACAGAAGTGTTGTGCATCTCAGGTGACACCCCAACACTTTTCCTGTGATGAGAAAAGAGGGCAGGAGAGACAATAGGAAGAGAAGGAAATGGGGAAGAAGGGGAAGGAAGGGAGCTGTCCAGAAACCAGGGAGTCCATCAAGAGCTGTTGGTGCTCCCGGGACGCTAATGAGAAATCTTTAAATCAAGTACCGGACGGGATGAAAGCCAGTTCCGGAAGCAGCTTCCGGAGCACATGTGCTCATGGCTTATCTGTGTCAAGAGCACGATGCCTTCTTTCATTTTGCCTGTAGGCTGCTGTGTCATGATCCAGTCAGCATGCCAATTCCCCAGCTCCCTATTTACTTGTTTGACACTTGGTTGTGTGAAGGTTTTGGAGATCCATTCTGATGGTTTCATAAAGTGTACATTGACTTTTGTTTTGTTTTACCTTTTGGGACAGGGTTTTTCTGTGTAGCCTTGGCTATCCTGGAACTCTCTCTGAAGGCCAGGCTGGCCTGGAAGTTAGAGATCCACCTGACTTTGCCTCCCTAGTGTTGGAATAAAAGGCAGAGGGCCACCATGCCAAGCTACAAGTATACACTGTATGTTGATCTAATTGCAGGAAGTTGTGGGCTGGAGAAGTGCCACAGTGAAGAAGAGAACTTATTCTGCAAGCATGAGTTCAAATCTCCAG